>NC_083778.1:11843406-12048406 GCF_963514075.1 Conger conger
CGCTGGAACAGCTTCCGCACCTGAGAGAACTCTGTGGAGCCGGCCGCCAGGCGCGTGAGCTGGGGACAGTCACACACACATACACACACACACACACACACGAGTATACACACACACACACACACACACAGGCACACAGGCAAACACACCGACAGGAGAATTCATCAACAGGCTGCTCCTGGTTAGAGAAACCCCGAGTGTTGATGCCGAGCACTCTGTTCTGTTCTGGCCACCCAGTACAAATGAGCTTCCCAAACCCTGCCAATCTTCTGACACAGCCTGATGACCCAGGCCTTACTCTTCAGGTCGTACCATAGCTCCCCTGACCTTCTTTACCTATCCGCCCGTTCTCTTTTTGGTCATAATGTAATAGGTAAATCAGTGTTGAGACGGGTTATCATTTAACTTGGATTTATCCGCTTTGCTTACAGTATGTTGTCAGTTTGCGGTCAGTATGTTCAGCGAACTCGACACTTTGATTGTGACTGGCCGTCCTGAGCCTTCTTGACGACAACACACTGTTGTGTTCCTCAGAGGAACACTCCTGTTCCCCGCATCTGTGATTCACTTGAGATGTAAGTCTCAGAAGAGACCGTATCATTATTAAACTGGTGCTGCAAGCTACTCAATCTGAATTCTCTCTGAAAAAACATCCAGCACTCGCATAATACAACGCGTTATAAACAACATCATTTTGACGTGACTGTTATGATAATATGTTGCAATTAGCAAGGGTGTCTGCTCAGCAATTGGTAAAAGCCAATTATTAATTACGGTATATGATTTTAACATTGCTCTGCTTAATAGAATGCAATGTGCAATTCAAAGTTTTGCACTTACTGGTAATTCAAGCACTAATGGGCCAAATCCCTAACAACAGCGCCAGCCACAGCCACAGTCGTAGGGGACATGAGTGCGGAGCTGCATTTGCAGCACAGGCGTGACCTTGTGTACCTTGTACTCAAAGTCAGACAGGGCCTCCTGATCCCAGTGCTCAGGAACGCTCGTGGGAGTGGAGCCGGAAGCTTCTGGAGTACCACTGAGAGGGGGCGAGAGAGGGAGGGAGGGAGGGAGGGAGAGAGAG
Source organism: Conger conger (assembly GCF_963514075.1). Classification (NCBI taxonomy): domain Eukaryota; kingdom Metazoa; phylum Chordata; class Actinopteri; order Anguilliformes; family Congridae; genus Conger; species Conger conger. The sequence goes on from NC_083778.1 coordinate 11,844,491, forward strand.
AGAGAGAGAGAGAGGGAGGGAGGGAGGGAGGGAGGGAGAGAGGAGAGAGAGGGAGGGAGAGATAAACATTTATGCCCTGGACTTTGCAAACGTTTTGGTGCCAGTTTCAAGGACAGCCAGCTCATTAAGTAAAACCTGTTCTCTTCCTCCCTTTCTGGAATGTTGCTCAAGGCCTGGAGGAGGTGGCACCTCCTACCCTTTGTGTTTGGCTCACACAGTCACTCCCTTTCAAAGCAATACTGATCCTTTCATGAAAGCAATACTGATCAAGATAATATAAGAACAATAGTAACCATATGGTCAACAACGCGTTAACCCTTCACCGCCGATTATTTACAGATTTTAGCAGAGGATATTATAGCAAATTCATCATCATCATCATCACCACCACCACGTGTAAGGGCTTTTACTTCTTCAGCTTCTTCTCCACCTCTGCACCAGACAGAAAGCGTGGTCGCCTTCGAACCGGCCTCCTCGTTTTGAATTTGACGTTCTCCTGAATCATGTCTGCAAGGGACACAAAGCTGAACGAGGACGAAACCCACCCCTGCCAAAGGCAGGGATGCAAAAGCCCACCAATGAAATGAAACGGCGGAATAAACCATTTAAAGGAAGGGGGGGGGGGTTTGCACTGTACCTTTGAAATAGAGAACGTAATGCTGGCCGCCTGTGGTGAAGGGGATCTCCCCGTCGGTGTCGGCCAGGTAGACGTTCTCCAGTGTCTGAGACGTGATGGACGGTGCGTCCCCGTCACCCTACAAGGAACGGACGAAACCTTTTGAAAACTACTCTCCAGACTGCCATTTTCCTTATCGCACGGCCCGGCTAAATACGCTTCGCTGCTAATTTAGCGTCGGCGTCGAGGTCATGTAAACGTGGTTGCAGACGGCTCATTTTCCGCTGACCACAGCTGTAGTTTGCGTCTTGGCTCCGCGGCGATGGACTGACCTCGGAGCCGAACTCGAACCACTTCCCCCGTTCGCCCTGCCAGTGCCACAGCCAGTCGGTGGTGAGGATGAAGTGGGGGGGCTTGGTGATGGAGGAGACCGTGGACAGCCGCTGCACTCTGGAGCCTCCGCTCGTCATGGTGAGGAAGTCCACCTTAGAGATCCCTTTACTGGAGAACGGGCCCGAATTAGGAGGAACGAGAGACCCTGCCCCACACACACACACACACACACACACACACCCACTCACAAACACTTGCACACTCGCGCACACACACACACACACACACACACACACACACACTCACAAACACACGCACACTCGCGCACACACACACACACACACACACACTCTCACACACTCTCTCACACACACACACACACACACTCACAAACACTCGCACACTCGCACACACACACTCACACACACTCACACACTCACAAACACACTCACACACACACACACACTCACAAACACACGCACACTCGCACACACTCACAAACACACACACACTCTCACACACTCTCTCACACACACACACACACACACACACACACACACTCACAAACACACGCACACTCACACACACACACACACACACACACACACTCACAAACACACGCACACTCACACACTCACAAACACACACACACACTCACACACACTCACAAACACAGGCACACTCGCACACTCACACACACTCACACACACACACACACACCCTCACCGGCCCCCAGTTCAGTATCGACACACTCCCAGCCGGTATGGTTTACCTTACATTCCATAACTTTGTAGTCATTTGGCGGACGAACAATGAACCCCTAGAGGGAAGTAGGGTTGCAAGTACTGGAGTGATCACACAGATAAAAACCTGAACCCTTGCAGAATAATCTGATAAACTGACCAAGAAGCAGCAATACCAGTTTTTTTTGGCAACAGGTCCTCCAAAGAGTAAGATAATTATACACAAGTGCGACGGTCACAGCGTGTTGTAAACGTCGGCGGGTTTAGGGTTTGGGCGCGGACCTGGCGTTGTTCGCGGGGTTACAGTAGGCCTCCTCGACGGCCTCCATGTCCACCAGGTCCTTCCAGGCGGCCCCGCCCGGCTCCGCGACCTGCCAGCGATAGGGCCGGTGGTAGTGAACCCGGGTGCAGTTCTCTGCGGGACAAACCAGAGCCGAGCGTGAGCTGCGGAAACATCCAGAAGGAAACGGGCCGAAGGGAAAGGAGCGAGAGACATCGCTCATTCCCATCGCTCCTTTTTCTCCCCTCTTTTCTTTTTCTGGCTCTTTTTTTTTTCTACTCCTAGCTCCACCCGTCCCTTATCATGCTGATAAGGGACCATCAAGGCACCGTTTGGCCAACAGAGTGTCTGTTGGCCAAACGGTGCCTTGATGGTCCCTTATCAGCATGATAACACAGTCGGCACAATGGTGGAATAGTGAAGAGGACGCGGGGAAGTGGAAGGAGAAGACTACAGGAGGAAGAGTGACGTGAAGACTACAGGAGGAAGAGGAAGGCGAAGACTACAGGAGGAAGAGTGAGGTGAAGACTACAGGAGGAAGAGTGAGGTGAAGACTACAGGAGGAAGAGGAAGGTGAAGACTACAGGAGGAGGAGGGAGGCGAAGACTACAGGAGGAAGAGTGAGGTGAAGACTACAGGAGGAAGAGTGAGGTGAAGACTACAGGAGGAAGAGGGAGGAGAAGACTACAGGAGGAAGAGGAAGGTGAAGACTACAGGAGGAAGAGGGAGAAGACTACAGGAGGAAGAGGAAGGTGAAGACTACAGGAGGAAGAGGGAGGAGAAGACTACAGGAGAAAGAGGAAGGTGAAGACTACAGGAGGAGGAGGGAGGAGAAGACTACAGGAGGAAGAGGAAGGCACAGACTACAGGAGGAGGAGGGGAGAGGAGGAAGACCTTTGAAGCTGCAGTGACGGCGGAGGAAGAAGAGGCAGATCTCGTTGCGGTCCGCCTCGCTGACGGAGGCGCTGGGCGGCTGGCGGGATCGCTCCCGGGCCGCGGGAGGGGCGGTGGCAGCCACGGGGGGGCTCCCAGCGCCCAGGCAGAGGTCAGCCGTGGGGACGCACAGGCCTGCAAACACAGCAGGGCCGAAGACTGAACGTTAACTGAAGCCGTCCCGGCTCAATAATTCAATTTCATTCACGGTTTCCCTTTTCCCCACCTGTACTGTTGCAGAAGGTGTGGGGAGCTAGATGTCGAGGGGAAGGAGAGAGGAGGAGAGAGGGAGAGAGAAGGAGGGAGAGAGACAGGGAGAGAGGGAGAGTGAGAGAGTGAGAGAGGGAGAGAGAAAGGGAGAGAGACAGGGAGACAGAGACAGGGAGAGAGGGAGGGAGAGAGAGGGAGAGAGAGAGAGTTCAGAACTGTGGGATTTCCTCATTTAGTTCCCCATTATGAGACGATGTGTATTCATACACATTTATGTAAGTGGCTATTGCTATGCATTTTCCATATATGGTGAAGCGTTGCAATAAGTTGACAATATATTATGAAGTTATAATTCAAGTTATATCGATATGCTACACATTTTGTGTCGATATATAGAGATATATTTTCTGTATCGTCTGTACGGGGCGTATAGTCCACGAGCACCACTGAGACTGTCCCAAATTCAAAGCTGTAACCATCCAGCCTGTCTGGGAGTTACTGCTGGTATCCTCCATGAATTTATTCGATTTATTGATTTGTTTACTCGATTTAACGACATCGGCAAAGCCTTTAACAAAATGGCGGGAAGGTTCTTTACCCGCCGGGCCGTTCTGAGGGCCTGAGATGGCGAACATGTTCCTGTAAATCGTGCACAGAAGTTGACTCTTCTCCGGGCTCACGCCTCTGCGCTTCAGGATCTCCTGGGCGTTGGCGTCGAAGGCGTGGGCCCGCTTGCACTTGTCGCCGAAAGTGCAGTCCCCCTGCAGGAAGTGCTGGCAGACATGCAGGCCCTTACAGCCTCCTTTGAACCTGCAGGAGCCGTGCTCGCCGTTCCCCTTGTTGTAATGTGAGCAGACCTGGAGATGTTGGAAATGCAAGGGAGATCTAGACCGTTCTGCAACACGTGCGCACACTCAACAGTTATGTGTTCATGTCCAACAGGCTTGTTCTGTTTCTGCTTGTGTTACTTCAGAAACAGGTTGTCATATTTTTTCGTGTTTTTATATATATATATATAATCATACATAAATTGTATATTTGTATTAGAATGTGTTAGAAAGGGACTGCATAGAAAGAAACACAAAATGTGTTGTGCTTAACTAGACGTGGAGGTGTATTAAAAAAATCATAAAAACGAGTTGTTTTTAACACGTCCTTTTCGAGAGTGCAACAAACAGGAACGTATTCTGGGGCGAGCCGTGAGCCGGTGTGGGTATTTGGCCTGGCGTTCTCACCTCCGGGAGAAGAGAGGAGTCATTCTGCAGCAGCAGCGTGAAAAGCTCCGCATCCTCCAGTTCCTGCAGCCCGTGGCTGCAAAGGACTGCCCTGTTGTCATCCGAGTCTAAGTCATGGGAATTTTTGCACTTCCTCCTGAAAGAGTTAACGTAAACCAGGAACTATTAGCATACATTAAATCCACATATTCTACTATTCGTGGGTTGTGGAAAAAATATCCACGGACCTGATACACACAAATAGGGAACCACATTTGACAGACACCCTTATCAAGTGATTTGCAAGGTTGTTACGCAAAGCACCTTGAGCAATAGGGGGCACAGGCTGAAAAATGTTAAGATGAGAACAACAGCAAGTGAACCTAGCATTATCGCCTACAAGTACACTCATACGCAAACTCAAATGTTACTGTGTTTCAATTCAACAAGCTAAGCGACAGAATATCAGATTTTTATAAAAACGGTGACCTTTACCCAAGGCATGGGAGACCAGGGAACAACCAAACACTTTTAGGTTTTCGTTGAATTCAAAAATATATAGGCTACAACATCAGAGCAAATATTTTCATCCAGAAAGAAGATGCATGCCTTTGCTATGATTATAGACCACTGGCACAGTTCTAGGACATTCCTACAGTTCAGTCAAAAGCAGCGGGAGTGAAACTGTCCCGTAGCTACGGGGCAAGTTTAAACAGCGTCCACAATGTCAGTAAACGGACTCGAACAACCTTTGTTTTACTTGTTTCAGTCAAAAGTTAGTGAATCCATCATGTTATTAAAACAGATTTGTTAATAGCTCTTGCTCTCGTTAATAACCCATCAATCTTGCGTAAATGCAACTACACAAAGTTTGGATGCCTACACCCTTAAATGAAACGTTCAATGGAAATAGGCTATATCCAACTGGACAGCACCCCAGAAACACGTTTACAGGATTATTTGTGTGTTCTATATAGGCCTGCCGAGGTCTATTCCATCTACCTACCCGTAGCTGCAGCTGCCACACACAAGGTATCTGCACAGATGTAAATCTCCACAGTCACTACAACTGTCGTTTTTTTCTTTGCAAATTCTGAGTGATGTCTTCGCTATGATTGAGCTGTCTGCGCCCAAGCCATTGTTCGCTGAGCCCTTTTCTTTTCCTTCAACAATAACAAATTTGTCTCTCAAGACAGCGGAAAGTGTCGATTCAGCAATGGTGACACTTTGCCGTAGAGTTTTGTAAAGATGTTGGTAGTCCATGCATCCATGATTTTCACAGATAATCCTGGTGATGAACTTGGAAACGGCAGTAGACATTTTACCGAAGGTGGGGAGGCTACACTTCCGCTTGTTTCCACTTCGTTAAAATTTTCTGATGTCTGAAGAAATGAAACTGAAACTCACGAAGATTCGGGTGTCATTGTGCAGTCTTCTCGCTTGGTGTCACAGTTCACCAACGCAACTGAAGTAAACCTTTGCTGTGATGTCTGTAGTTTAATTCCGGACACAGACAAATAAATGCCACTGAAATTTTTTTTTGTAAATCAGCTGGTCACAAAAGTCACAAAAATGTTGTAGTTAGACAACGTATAATACATAATGTGGATGTTGCGCCAGTACATAAAATGTAAAGCGTTGCGAACATAAAATTAAATAATTCCACACACTATTCTAATAAATATGGTTTGTCCAACCGTGACGCAATGTGTTTTTGAAATTGTTTATGGGATATGTAGTCGATAAGTAGACGCAATTGCTGAAGTCGATGAGGCGTTGGACTTAATTTCCTAAATAGAAATCCCTTGTTGAGAAACCATGCGGTGCCCGTCTGAAACTTGTATATAATCTCAGTTTACAGTGCTACAGACAGGTAAATACATGTTTTGCAGTGTCTGTGTATTATATTTGGAATCTATGTTACGGATGCCAGCTAACTTCGGCTTTATTTTGTAAATAGCGACCGTACCAGTTAATCCAGTTCATAATTAACAGTTGGAACACATAAATGAAAAGGCTTGCTTGCTGGTGAGGTAGATAATTAATGAATGGAGAACGTTAGCTAGCTAGATTATTGCAAACAGGGATATAACATGACATCTCTTCTGTTAAAGCGTTAGCAAATTTTCTATAGCTTCTTGAATTTTTTATTGCTGCCTGGCAAGTAGGGAAAACAAAGCACTGAACTGAAGTGCGGGTTTTCAGATGTCGGAAGGACCGATGCGCCAAAGTGAATTGACATGTGGTGGGGTCTTTCTCACATCAGAAGTGATTTTTACGGCTTATTATTATTAATAACATGTTTATCTTTCCTCAGTGAGAAAGTGCTCCCAGATTTACAAATAAAATGACTAGAATGTGTCTTACAACAAGTTTTCAATCTCGACACCAAACTCACTTTAAAGGGCTGCCCTGCTGTACACTCCAGAATTTTAGAAAGCTTGAGATGGTGTCTTTGCCATAAGGGACTGCAGCAGCAGATCCTTAAAAGTTGCATTTGGACTCTCGATGGTCACCCATTTTTGAGCGGAGGCCTGACCTGAGCGAGATCTTGGTGGTGGGATGGCTGTGCCTGACTCTTGTTGATGCTGGGCTTGGCTGTGGTATGGAAGTCTGTTGATGTCTCTTTATACATATCTGTTGTGCTTAACTAGACGTGGAGGTGTATTTAAAAAAAAAAAAAAAAAAGAGTTGTTTTTAACATGTCCTTTTCGAGAGTGCAACAAACAGGAACGTATTCTGGGGCAAGCTGTCGGTATTTGGCCTGGCGTTCTCACCTCCGGGAGGAGAGAGGAGTCATTCTGCGGCCGCAGCGTGAACAGCTCCGCATCCTCCAGTGTGGACAGATATGTATGAAGAGATATCAACGGACTTCCATACCACAGCCAAGCCCAGCATAAACAAGAGTCAGGCACAGCCATCCCACCACCAAGATCTCGCTCAAGTCAGGCCTCCGCTCAAAACTGGGTGACCATCGAGAGTAACCTAGTCAAAAGGAAAAGTATAAATACAGGCTCAAACCTGGAAGCTTGGGGCCCAAGACAGTGACAGGCCTACATTACACAATTTTCTTTGGGTTTGTTTTGGGGCCACTGCACAGAGAGTGAGGGAGGAAACATAAGTTCACCACATAAGAGGTCTTCTACTTTGTGAAAGCTTTTGTTTCAATTCAAAGAATGCTTTTGTGATTTGAACCACAGATTAAGTCCCATCCGATCCTAATTAATGGGGTGAACAGTTAAAATGTGTGCATGAAGGGGATTAGTTTGTGCCTTTGAATGTTTACCAAAATAATAATCAATAATCAAAAATGAGATGGCCAAGTTAACCACTAATACTCTTCAGAGAACACTTATCTCCTCTCTTCACTAAAAACATTATTTTCCATTTAAATCTGAAAAAAAAAAAAAATCCAGAACGGTTTCAGTTTCAGTTCATCTTTATTATCCCTGAAAGGTAAATGCTGCGCAACGTTAAAAATCTACATACATTTGACAACCATACAAAAAATACTTGACCTGAGAGTGCTGTGCATGCTCTGCTGTAAAGCCATTTTTTTGTCCAGCAGAGGGAGCGAAATCCCTCACCTGGAGCGCCCCTGCTATGATTCCCCCGATACGCTCCACCGCAAAGAACCGACTCCCCTTAATCAAAGATGGACACGGTTAAAACAAGCATTTAAATAATTAAACCACGACATGCAAATGTTAGGTTGAGTGTAATTTATTTAGCATCATACATACAGCAAACCCAAATCGTGTCATTAAGTATATCCAAAAGAGTATTAACTTGGTTGTAACAAAACTATTTCTTTAACACCTGGGTACGTGTATTTTCCCCCAATAATCCGAATTGACGTAAGAACCCACTCTAGAAAAGTGATGAAACACGAAGAGTTCCTTTTAGTCTCCAAACTGCAACACGCCGTTCTTCTCAGCAGGTCATCCGATGGCTCTGTTCACAGTCCAGTTGCAAACAAAAAATCCCACGTGTTTCCCAAACATCTTTAAACGCCCAGCCTAAATTACCAATCTTTGTCTCGATAATTTACGAAAACAACATCCAGTTCACTGCCTGCTGACTATTCCAATGCGTAGTTTTAAAAGGCCAAACAAATTTACTTGCATCAATTGAAAGACTGAACAACCCGAAAGGACTTGCTTGCAGCCATGTTCTCTACAGAACTGAGTTTTGCATAGGTGGGGCAGGTGGGACATATTCTCGGTAACACATCCTGCTTCCGTTGGCGTCACGTCAAATGTTTACTTCATGACATGCAGACTTGTGGTTTGCACAGATTTTCCTCTCCTCCGCGTACAGTAAGTGATTATTTTGCTTGCAGTCTTGCAGAGATAGCTGTGAATTGTATTATTGAATTGCTTTGTGGGATACACGAGAAATATGCGTTTTTAAATATGAATAAAGTTAGGGTGAATGGTGGATGTTTTCGCTTATCGTGGTCAAAGTAAACTAAACTCTAGTAAGTTACCTAAGCAACGATGTTCTGTTTCCATCGTGTTTAGCGATTCAATGGTCGTTAATATAGAAACGTCTGTTCTGGTTTGCGTTCTGATGATTTGTTAAAGGCTACCGAAATGTAACTTACTTGGTCGCTATTTTTGCTTAAACTCTGTATTGGTCTTTGTGCGTTAGCCCTGCTTGTGTTTTTACATCATTTTTAATCAATCAGACGTTGTAGTCTTTTGCAGAACTGTTTTTTGTAAGCTTTGTTTATTTTTAAATATTGGTTGAATTGTTTATTGACTTTCAAATATGTTTATATATGGTGGGAGCGAAGCCACTTCTAATATATGTCTTTCTGAACCCGAAATCTTTTGATTGATAGATTAAAACATGTTGCTAATATCTATGTTTTCATTTGCTTATGTTGTGCTCACATGCAACAACTGTTGTTTTCCCCCATTTTTCACTCCAGCTTATCTGCAGCCCCACAAGCAATTGTGGCCCGGCCTATCTGTGCAGAAACCCAGTGGGTACGTTCTGAAGTGCGACAGTGTCCCAGGCACTGGGGTATGTACATTTTACCTCTCAGACTCAGGTACCAGGGCCTCGGTGTCACGACACTGGGCTGGTGCATGTCCCAAGGCTTAGATTCTCTAGCATCCAAATCCATGTCATATGGACTAGGCCTGCTACAGGTCCCAAGACTTGTGAGGTCCACGGCAGATACAAGTCTTACGCCCTCTGACAGTGCAGCCACCGGCTGCAACAAGTCGTAAGACCGTCTGGAATCTGCCACAGGTGGACTCAAGTCCCAAGACCTTGTAGATCCACTGCAGATGCAAGTCTTAAGACCTCTGAGAGTGTGGCGCCCTGCTGCAACAAGTCTTAAGACCGTCTGGAATCTGCCACAGGTGGTTGCAAGTCTCAAGACCTCTAGATGCACGGCAGGTACAAGTCTTACGCCCTCTGAGAGTGCAGCCACCGGCTGCAACAAGTCGTAAGACCGTCTGGAACCTGCCATAGGTGGATCCAAGTCCCAAGACCTCTACAATGTGCCATGTCCTAAGACCTCTGTGTTTCTCATATGCTAGAGCTAAGTTCAAAGATATCTGACACTCAGCCCAGTGTGTGTACCAGTACCAGGTCCTGAAATCTGATTGGTAGGTATGCTGCCCAGCACCAAGGCGTATGCGTGAGTGTAGCACTGTGGCCGTCTGGCAGATGAGCTGACCATGCGGAGGAGAAGCAGGAAGTCCCCAGATGGAGGAGCTATGTAAGTATGAGTGTTTGTTTTGTTTTTGTTTGTACTATGCACCACATTTGGTGCAGATTAGTGTATTACTACAGACCGTCTTACATACTTCTACCTTTATGCAATCAAATCGAGTTTGTTTTCCCAAACAGACTGATTTGATTGTGTAGGAGTATGGGGGACTGTCTGTAGTAATGCACTAATGGAGAGTGGGGCCTGGACCAATTTTCATTTTTTCTCTCTTACAGCTAAAAATTTTAATTCTCCAAAAAAATAGCAAAACCCCCCATTTTGTGTTCTTCAGGTTATCGGGGGGGCCAGACTCGCCACTTCCCCTTCACTCCGCCCTTCGATGCCGTCTCTCCCCCGCCCTTGGGGACCACCTCTCTGTCGCCCTTCCGTACCATCTCTCCCCCCGCCCTTGGGGATCACCTCTCTGTCGCCCTTCGGAACCATCTCTCCCCCACCCTTGGGGACCACCAACGTTGCTCAGGTGCGGCGCTCGGGGATTCGAACCAGCAACCTCTACCTCCTGAGGTGCGGTCTTATCTCTTACGCCACAGTGTCCTTTGCAGTTTCTTCTAATTTTTTCCTAATACTTAAACATTACTATGGTCAAAAGCTGCGCAAACTGAAAGGAGAGGGAGGGGTTTGAACCCCGGACCTTGTTGTTGCAAGGCGAAAGCCATTCCTGTATGCCACACTGTCTTGTTGTTCTTGTCCTGTCTTTTCAGTATTGAACTGAATTTGTTGAGACATCAGAAATGGAAACACAAAAGGAAGAACTGGGGTTCGAACCCTCAAGCTCATCGTTCAGAGTCCATGACACTACCTTCACGCCACCATCATGTTCTGTCTTTTGCCAGATGCAGCAGTAGATAGAATATGACACTACAGAAATGTAAGAGAAGTAAAGAGACAGGAATGGATTTGAACCCAGGAGCTTCGGGTTTATAGGCAGGGACTTTATCTTTGTGCCAATGTCTCTGTAGTGTTTAGTTTCGCTCTGCAGTGGACTGAAGAAGATGAGACCACAGACACTCAAAGTAAAGATGAGGGTGCGGGGTTTGAACCCACAGCCTCTTGATCCCGAGACGATGACAATACCATTACGCCACTGCTGTCTTGGCTTTTTTTTTTTAGTGATGTAGTAGACTGATGATGATGAGCTGACAGAACCATAAGAGAGAAGTAAAGAGGAGATTTGAACCCTGTTGCCTTGCACTCGCAGACAATGACGTTACCATTGAGCCAACCACACTTTGAGGCTCGTTGGCTGAATATGATAGAATTTGATGATAATGTTGAAACACAAGAGAAGTAAAGACAATCGGTGGGGTTTGAACCCTTGACATCTGGGTCTGTAGACCGACACCATTCCGTTACGCCACAGCTGCCTTACAGTTCTGCTGTGGTGTAGAAGACAGAAGATGATGAGCTGACAGAGACACAAGCGAAAGAAAGAGAGGGGTTCAAACCCTCAACCTCTGGGTCCAGAGACGGTAACTCTACCATTACGCCACGGCAACCTGGTTGCCACTGCAGGTTCCACACATTCTTAAGCAACTTTAATGACAACATTCAACTACAGGAATTTCCACAAAGTAATTTTCTGTAGCATTATTGTTGTTCGTAATTTTTTTTTTTTTTTTTTTTTTTTTTTTGGGGGGAATCCAATTTTTCAGCAGGACACATCCAGAAGCACAACCGGTAATGTATACAAGCACTACAGATTAATAACCATGCACAAGTGATGACCCGGGATTCGAACCTGGGACCTACTGATTACAAATCCAGTTCTTTAACCATTACACTACAGAGACAGTAGACAAGATACACCTCAGGGTGACTATCTACTACACTCCCATGACAGTGGGCTTAATGCCTATTACATTACATTACATTACATAGCATTTAGCAGACGCTCTTATCCAGAGCGACGTACAACGAAGTGCAAATCGAACACAAGTACAAGTGCAAAGAGGACCAGTGAGAGGACAGAGAACATTGAATACCAGACGGGCTGCAGCATTCTGGATCAGTTGTAGGGGTCTGATGGCAGATGCTGGAAGGCCAGCCAGCAGAGAATTGCAATAGTCCAGGCGGGACAGGACCATTGCTTGAACAAGGAACTGAGTGGAGTAGGTGGTGAGAAAGGGTGGATTCTCTGGATGTTGTACAGGAAGAACCTGCACACCCGGGTCACCGTAGCGATGTTCTCGGAGAAGGACAGCCTGTTGTCCATCACCACTCCAAGGTTTCTTGCACTAGGGGATGAGGTCACTGTGGTATCCCCTAGTGAGATGGAAAAATCAGAGGGGCTTATGAGAGTGCTACTACACTGCTGCTACAGTGGGCTTAATGCTTATGAGAGTGATGCAGTGCTACACTGCTGCTACAGTGGGCTTAATGCTTATGAGAGTGATGCAGTACTACACTGCTGCTACAGAGGGCTTAATGCTTATGAGAGTGATGCAGTGCTACACTGATGCTACAGTGGGCTTAATGCTTATGAGAATGATGCAGTGCTACACTGCTGCTACAGTGGGCTTAATGCTTATGAGAGTGATGCAGTGCTACACTGATGCTACAGTGGGCTTAATGCGTATGAGAGTGATGCAGTACTACACTGCTGCTACAGAGGGCTTAATGCTTATGAGAGTGATGCAGTGCTACACTGATGCTACAGTGGGCTTAATGCTTATGAGAATGATGCAGTGCTACACTGCTGCTACAGTGGGCTTAATGCTTATGAGAGTGATGCAGTGCTACACTGATGCTACAGAGGGCTTAATGCTTATGAGAATGATCCAGTACTACACTGCTGCTACAGTGGGCTTAATGCTTATGAGAGTGATGCAGTACTACACTGCTGCTACAGTGGGCTTAATGCTTATGAGAGTGATGCAGTGCTACACTGCTGCTGCAGAGGGCTTAATGCTTATGAGAATGATCCAGTACTACACTGCTGCTACAGTGGGCTTAATGCTTATGAGAGTGATGCAGTGCTACACTGCTGCTGCAGAGGGCTTAATGCTTATGAGAATGATCCAGTGCTACACTGCTGCTACAGAGGGCTTAATGCTTATGAGAATGATCCAGTACTACACTGCTGCTACAGAGGGCTTAATGCTTATGAGAATGATCCAGTGCTACACTGCTGCTACAGAGGGCTTAATGCTTATGAGAATGATCCAGTACTACACTGCTGCTACAGAGGGCTTAATGCTTATGAGAGTGATGCAGTGCTACACTGCTGCTACAGTGGGCTTAATGCTTATGAGACTGCTACTACACTGCTGCTACAGTGGGCTTAATGCTTATGAGAGTGATGCAGTGCTACACTGCTGCTACAGTGGGCTTAATGCTTATGAGACTGCTACTACACTGCTGCTACAGTGGGCTTAATGCTTATGAGAGTGATGCAGTGCTACACTGCTGCTACAGAGGGCTTAATGCTTATGAGAGTGATGCAGTGCTACACTGCTGCTACAGTGGGCTTAATGCTTATGAGACTGCTACTACACTGCTGCTACAGTGGGCTTAATGCTTATGAGAGTGATGCAGTGCTACACTGCTGCTACAGTGGGCTTAATGCTTATGAGACTGCTACTACACTGCTGCTACAGTGGGCTTAATGCTTATGAGAGTGATGCAGTGCTACACTGCTGCTACAGTGGGCTTAATGCTTATGAGAATGATGCAGTGCTACAATGCTGCTACAGAGGGCTTAATGCTTATGAGAGTGATGCAGTGCTACACTGCTGCTACAGAGGGCTTAATGCTTATGAGGCTTCATGCCTTTGAGTGTTCACAATGATCGAATGATAGACCGGCAATCTAGCTACTAATGCACTTGAGAAAGCACTCATTTTCTCTGTGAAATGCAGTGGGTGTGTTCGGGGCAGGTTTATGAAAAGCACATTTTCGTATAAATAAAGATAGTTGTATGTGTTTTGGAATTTTATTCTCCATTAAATTTCAGCCTTTAAAGTTTCGAATTGTGCTTTCATTGCTCAATAAAAATAAAATGAAGAAGAACTGTTTCAGAAGAGCTTTATTATCCACAACCACATGGATTTGAAAACCAAAACCCCCAAAAAAATAAAACAACAGACTGTACAGACATTCTTTGTGCAGCAGAGGGAGGCAAACCCCTCAAGTGAAGTGCACCGCACTGATTACACCGATCCACTCCTTCCAATTCCTTCAAGCACAAAGATGGGCCCAGTTAAAACCAGCATTTTTTATTTTATTTTTTATTTTCTTGGTGGGGGATCTGTGTGATATCTTTTCACGATTGACAGATACCCAAGAAATATTTCATTCAAAATCCCGCCTGAAAACAGACAATAACTGTCAACTGTCAATAAATTAGGTTTTCGAAAGTCAAAAACCCCCCCAAAATGGGGATTTCTTTCAGTAGATTGCTTTGTTTTCAGAAAACACAGTGGGCGTGTGTTGGGTCAAGGCTTGTAAATGCACGTTATTTTCATTTACATCATAAAAGATCATTTAGTGAGTTTCATTCTGCCATTATATTTCGACCTTGAAAGTTGAATAGTGCCGCCATATTAATGCGCAATAAGAACAGTTTCACGATATCTTTATTATCCCCTGAGGGCACAGCGTGGGCAACACGAAAGCTCCAATTATAAAACATACGTTTGTCGGACAAAAGTACTTCATTTTAATTGAAGGACGGAGGGCTGTTACTTTTTTAATCCAACTTGCGCTGCTGTAATCACATTTTTCACCTGAAGAGCCCTGCACTATTTCCACCGATGCACTCCCCGTTTACTCCCTTCCAACAAAGATGGACCCAATGAAAACATTTATTGTTTGAACAAGCTCACACGATGATAATCAAATCAATACATTTACATTTACAAGGTGTAAGGAGGTGTCTGTTCACACACGTCATATATCGGTTAATTACAAAAAAATATAAATGCAAAAAAAGAAAATAACAGGGTTTAATTGGCATTAATTAGCCAATAATGTCATTTCAAATGAGTCTACGTCTTTCTTTGGATCAGACGCCAATGTTGCGCAGCGGATTTCCCTGCTCTCAAGGTGGTTAATCGCAGTTTGCTGATAACCGACGACTCTGTTGCAGATGCGTTATATGTCCACCAGAGCTATCTATTAACTTAACTATAAAAAGCTATCGATTAAATTAACTGAAGTGCCCTTCGCCGAATCACTGGGATTTCCATCCCGTTTAACGCAGATGGCAGTGGGAAAATAAATAAATAAATAAATAAATATATTATAAATAATGATCGTACCAAGATGTGTGCATTGAACGAACTTCTCAGTCACACAAGATTGCAACGTAAGATGGCATTTGATCAGGAGCCCTGATTAATTGGTTAAAGGTAGAAAAACATAGGGCCCTTTATAAATACAGTGATCCGTTTTTCACCATGAAACAAAATTCAGTGTTTTTGCGTGTTAACTCAGTCGTGAAAGTTCGTATTTTTAATTGTACTGTTGTTCGTACCTGTTCATCAAAAAGGTTGCCACAGAGACACTGGTGGACAACTAATAGAATTAATCTGAAGTAAAATTGGTCAATACAATAAAACAAAAAGAACGTTTCGTTTTCAATAAATCTTCTTTCCCCCATGGCAATTTGTGTGGAACATTACAAAAGCACATACACTTGACAAACATACACAAATAGACGTGGACACGAGAGTTATGTGATTTTTTTTTGGTAACTAGGCTGGTTCTCCTGTAATGTAATTTTTTTGTCCAGCAGAGGGAGGCAAATCCCTCACCTCTCGCCTGTACTAATTCCACCGATTCAATCCCATACAAAATAGGCTTTACAAGCAGCTTCGATATTACAACGACAGAGAAGAGTTTGAAAAGTTAACTTGTGCATAAACGAATAACATTTGTGCAACGAGTGCAATTCAGTCCACGAACATACTTCATCCTCTGTGTTTACTGTGTTAAATACAGATTCACAGATATGTATTAAATGTTGTGGAGACTGAAGGGTCTCTCGAAATGTATGTACCAAACAGGGAGAAATACTACAGAAGCACATCAAATAGATTTGTTTTGTTATATACAAATAAACAGAGACAAGTAGTTTCCTAATATATTTAGTACTTGTTCAGAGACCTGGGCTACAGAGACATCTGGTGGACAATTTATAGAGGCATCTTGAGTAAAATGATGAAGAAAGCTTGGCGCCAGCAAAAAAAAAAAAAAATCATATCCAGTAATTCCAGCATTCCAGTTCAGCACTGAACATGAATAATTGCACGCGGCTGAAATTATATCGTCATGAACCGCATCACTAGGACTCCCAATCGCATTCGGCCCAGAAGTGTGAATGACTGACAGAACAGCGAATGAGCAGCTTATTTATTCTGTGCTTTTGACACCAGGCAGTCACCGGCATACAGAGCCCCTTTACAACTTGTACATCGTCATCATCTGCACCATCTACAGCTCGAATTCCACCATCTGCACCATCTACAGCTCGAGCTCCACCATCTGCACCATCTACAGCTCGAGTTCCACCATCCACAACATCTAATCCACTCACGCTCACACACACACACAAACACACACACACACACACACACACGCTCACATGCTCACACACACACTCACACACACACACACACATGCTCACACACACACATGCTCACACACACACACGCTCATACACACACACACACACGCTCACATGCGCACACACACACTCATACACACACACACACACGCGCTCACATGTTCACACACACACACTCACACACACATGCTCACACACACACACACACGCTCACATGCTCACACACACACACACACACACACGCTCACATGCGCACACACACACACTCACACACACACACACACACACTCCCTCACTCACTCACTCACTCACTCACACACTCACTCACACACACACACACACTCACACCAGATGCAGAATGGCTTTGTGGGCAAAGTGACACCCTCCCACTGCCTCCTGAGTGACAGACAGACAGACAGGCTCTGAGCTGGGAGATGAGGAATCCTGGTTCAGCAGTTCAGTCTTTGAATGTGCTAATGAGCACAATTCTCCAGCCCGCAGTCAGAACTGGGCTGCCATTAGTTCAGGAGGTAAGTGTGGTTGTTTGGCAGTCGGAGGGCTCATGGTTCAATCCTGAGCAATACAGCCCCCCCCCCCCCAAATGCTCCCAGCAGGCTTATTGGTGCCTTGCAAGGAAGTTTTTCGCTGTTGGCGTGTGGGTGAACAAGAAGCATTAATTACAAATTAATGACAATATATTAATGCCGTCCATTTTTAGAAATAATGAGTGAAATCGGCCGGCTGTGTTGGAAGAAACGCAGGACAGGACTCTCTGAGCCCAGGCCTTGGAAGTGCCCTGGTGGGGGTGTATGAGGGTGACTCCATCGCCGTGGTGACAGGGGCCCATTGCCATGGTGACCGGGCCCCGTTCGCGGTGGCCTCTCCTCTTCATCGTGGCCGAAGACTCGGAGCAGCGAGGGGCTCAGCCAATCACACGCAGCGGGAGTAGAACCACTCATGAGGGCACTACCAAAACACACACACACACACACACACACACTCACACTCACACTCACACTCACACTCACACTCACACTCACACTCACACTCACTCACTCACTCACTCACTCACTCACTCACACACACACACACACACTCACACACACACTCACACACACACACACACACACACACACACACACTCACACACACTCACACTCACTCACACTCACTCACACTCACTCACACTCACACACACACACACACACACACACACTCTCACACACACACACACACACACACACACACACACACACACACACACACACACACTCACACACACACACACACACTCACACACACACACACACACACACACACACACAGGTCACCTGGGAGCCCCACACCACCGCACTGCACAGGTCAGCCAGGTAAGCACACAATCACCACTCTGAAAAGTTTGCGTCGACCATTTTCTGGGCCTCTTTCACCTTCAGATTTGTCTTTGTTGTGTCTAGCTTGCACATTTCTCAACAAAGATGTAAAAATGCAGTTTTACTCGTTGTTTATGAATAACAACGAAAGCTTGCGCATGCTGCGCCTCTCCAGGACCAGGGTTGGCGATGCGCCTCAAATGCTGCTCGCCCACAGCGGGGACGGCTGAGGGGGTCTCGTCCTGCTCCAGCAGGGGTGTGGATGCTCCCCCCCCACCAGTCTGGTATCGTACAAGCACGCCCCTCTTTGGTCAATCAGTCACCTGCAGCCCGCCCGTATGAGTGTGGCTCACAATAGTGTCTGATTGCAGAAATGCAGTCTCGCCCCTCGAGAAGAGCGTGCGGTGTGAATGGGGTTCAGGTCGACACTCGATAAAATGAAATGAAGACACTTACTTCCTGATCTCTGTGTCCCACCTTCTCATCGTTAGACATCTGCAATCAAAACAGTATTTTGCTACAACATTCAGAGAGACAGTGTTAGACAGGGAGTGTGTTATGAGAGAGTGCTTGAGAATAGGCGTGTGTGTGTGTGTGTGCGCTTCACCTTAAGAGAGGTGCACTCTGGAATGTGCCAGATACATTGCGGTTGAAACACAACTGAAACTCAGCCCACCTAAAATGGGAGGACTATGTATAGAAAATGGCTGGAATTCCAATATGGATGACCCACTATGGATATACAGTAAATACCCTCAAATTGAAGGTGACAGTCTGCACTTTAACCTCATATTCATGGTTTTATTTCAAATCCAATCTGCTGGAGTACAGAGTTGAACCTATATACCGAGTCTTACCTCGTAGGAATCCTCTTTAACATAATCTTTCCGTTCAGGTGGATTAGTAACCAGCTATATTGTATATAGCATGTGTGTGTGTGTGTGCGTGCGTGTGTGTGTGTGAGCATGTGTGTGTGTGTGTGTGTGTGTGAGCATGTGTCTGTGTGTGTGTGTGTGAGCATGTGTCTGTGTGTGTCTCACCCCTTACCAGAAACGCCCATTCAGCTCCTTTTGACTCTACAGCTTATCGACATTGAGAGACAGGAAGGGGCGGAGCCTCAGGTGAATGGATCCCCGGTCATTATAACCGATTTCAAATGGTGCTAGAGGCCACAGAGGGATCTACGCACCAACAGAAATCAGTCATCCTTCAGAGGGGAGAGGAGGCGGCCATTTTGTCTCAGTTTGTTTCTTCCATCGTTTCCACGTACAAGTAGCTCTTTTAGAAAAGAGCATGAATTACCTCAGAGAGCCATTCTTCTAACATGGGAAAACATCAAGCATTCGCATTTACAGCCTTGATCATGATTTAACATTTTTATCTCACATTTTGTGACATTAATCAGCATTTTCAACGTTTCTGGCCAACAATAAGGATGCTAATGTGAGCGACTGCGTTGGCATGGTCTCATGGAATGCAATTCATACCTGTAAGGGTCAGAGGCCACTACCTTGCCCTTGCGTTGCTGTCCTGTCTCCAGGAACACTGATTTCATATGGTGCTAGACTCTGGAACACACATCTAAACCACCATACGAAACCAGTTTCCGGGGGAAGACTTTAAATGAGGGACCCACGGTGTCCTTTGGGCAGCAGTGTGGCTGTCTGGTTAAAGATTTTGGGAAGCATTTGTTTTCCGAGGTGCGAGCAATCTGTTTTATAGGAGTGAATGTAAAAAAAGCAAAAAAAAAAAAAAAACATTATTCACTTAAGAGAGTGGGTGTATTGTCTTACCTCTGTGCTACCAAATTTTAATCTTTACCAGACTACTTTAATGGAGGTACATAAAAGTACATACTATCACAAATTTAGTTTATGGTTCCCAAATTACCAAATTCATCACTTGAAACTTTAGACACTAGACATTCCAGTCAAAAAGCGGTTACCTGGCAACCCTACTGCAGTTAGAAATGACAGTGCATACCATCAACAGTCAACTGGTTCACAGTCATATCCTTGTCGAAAGATTCAGGACTCGAAGGCTGTGCTTTTCAGAATCAGTGATGACACAAGCCACAGCACGTGCACGCACACGTGCACACCCACTCAACCCGACACGGACAGCGAGGATGGTTGAGCTGTGCGACCTCAATGCCGGGGATTCTGGGATTGTGTAAATGTGATGTCAACACAAGTACACCACCGAGGAACATTCTGGAAGGACAAAATGGCAGAGGGTCACGTTCTACCTTCGGCTTCTTGATCATTCACACAGGAGCTCTGGCGGTTTCTGCTTGCTCTGCAGAAACACAAAGGCACCACGTGCAATAACACGGGCACCTTACCGTTCATATTAAGGAAGCCGTTTTAATTTCGGCCAGCAGAGGGCGCCGTTTGGCTGTATTTTGGGTCACTGGCCGAAGGGAGAAACCTGACCCCGTCGACAGAGAAGGGAAGCAAAGCGCGCACGCACATTCAACGCAGAGAGAATGAGGAAAGCCAGCCGTCCTCTTCGACGGTCTCCCAGGAAACGACCCTGGAGCAGGCTCCCTGGGTGACATCACAGGTCACTCTGTGTGAGCTCCTCCCCCCAACAAATACAGACTCAAATGATAATGCACTTCCAGTTCCAGCAAATAAAAAAATTGTGTGAATGAAGTACTGCGCCAAACATATTAGGTGTGCTTCAATGAACAAGATATTATCAGTGCTCTAAGCCGCCACCACCCCCTTTCCGCAAGCTCCAAGCTCAACAATACAGTGAAAAATGTTTTTTTAATGAAGCATCCTGTACAAAACATTCCATGGGCGCTAAAGGCATTTCCGGAATGATCCGTAGACCACCTGAACGGGTAAGAAAGAAGAGCGGCCTGGACAACACAAGTGCGTTTCTGTGATTTGCTGAAGCGTACAGTCGGGATCGTTTCCTGCAGGTATGGAACATCCAGTCCGTAGCTATTGGATCCGTCTGCCAGGAGAGGGCCCTGATCCCTGGAGCTTCAGCCTGGCACTGGGCTGAGGATTTGGGGAATGTCCCACACAGTATTCCAGACACACACACATGCATGCACGCACCTCTTCATCTGGGAGACGGTTAGACTGCCCTCCCAAACCTTAGAAAGGAGTTCTAAGTCTACACGACCCAGAAGGTTGGTGGTTGGCTACACCAACATGAGATCCATGCAGCTGGATCTGTCAGACCATGAAAAAGCGCAGTGTCACTGGACTCCAGTTTGGACTTATTTTAAAAGCTATCAGCCCTGCTGGAAAAAACAGCTCAACCTTTGGTTTTGAAACAGCTGGTCGCTGGTTGACCGGCTCATACCAGCTCCGCACTGAACACGGTTTTGACCAGCTCAAGCTATGCTTTGAAACAGCTGGTCGCTGGTAATCTGGAGCTGGTCCTAGCTGGATCTTACAGCGGGGAGTGGAACGGCCCTTTTCACTCAGACGTTTTTTCCGACAGCGCAAAGCAGAGCCTCAGGTCGGAGTCCCGGGGGTGATGTCACACAGGATGATGTCACACAGGGTGGTGTCACACAGGATGATGTCAGAGGAGCCTGCGGTTAACGTGGCGTGCCATCGCCGCAGGGGGCAGGCGAGCCCCCCGTGTTCCCGCACGTCAGCGGTCGCCCGCACGCGGATTCCGAGCTTCGCGGGACGACGTCACAGCAGTGGGATACAGGAAAGAAGGGGAATTTTATCACCGCTGCGGGAAAAATACTCAGACGCTCCCGGTCGTAAGGGAGTCGATGAGGCGCGAGGGGGACGTCAGAGCCCTTGACCTTTGACCTGGGAGCGCACTTCCTTGTGCACTGCAAAAACCTTTGCCCTGGTCAGACTTGTCATGAGTCTTAAAACCTTTTTTTTTCTCAAGTAGAAAACGTTAACTTGACGAGTGAAGTTATTTTACCCCATTGACAAATCTTGAAATGAGCAAAACTCTCTCCACATCTTTCTTTCTTATAATCCAAAATAAGAAATACATTTGAAAGTCTAAAACTGACTAAACTGACTAGAAGAGGAAGTAGAACACACTGATCTAGTATTCACTTCAGTACACGAGCTAGAACACATGAACGTCTTTTCTTTTTGCAGAGGCCTCCTTTGTTGACCCTGTTGTTTATAAGGAAGGTTCCTCCAGCATTTTTACAGCTTTTCAGCACTGGCTGTAGATAAACGCGTCTCCCTGTTTACGACAACCCAGAGAACTCGGTGTCCCTCCGTGTTTCACAACGGCTACGCTCCCCTGCCAAAGAACACACTCACACAGGCCGTATTCATTCACTGCCTGATCAGTGTCTCACCCTCTGTCTCTGTGTCTCTCTCCCCGTCTCTCTCTCTCCCCCTCTCGGCCTCTCCCCATCTCTGCTGTCCCTTCTCTCTCCCTCTGTCTGCATCTCTCTCTCTCCTCCCCTCTCTCCGTCTCTGCCGTCTCGTTCTCCATCTCTCAATGTGATAAGAAAACCACAGTGATAGAGAGTAAGAGAGAGAGAGATAGTGAGAGCGAGAGAGAGTGAGAGCAAGTTGTGGCGGACTGTTTACACCCTCAGAGCTCTGCAAACAATAATTGCCGTGGCGACAAGTCATGTGGGCGGCAACGAGCTGCCGAAGACCACCCTTTGCTGGTCCGTCTCCATGGCGATGTCCCTGCTGCCTGTCTGTCTGTGCGTCAATCTGTGCCATCCAATATCATTGCCTCTTATTCTGCCCTATAAACAGTGGCTTTCCTGAAGGTTTTGACATTTTGGCCAGATCTCCAACAATACAGCACAAGGCATTGTGGGATAGCAAGTATTACTTCACGGCAGTAATCTTTGGAGAAGGTGCTCTTGACTGGTAACCCGAATCACCCAGTTAGCGATGGTAAATCCAGGTCCAGAAAAGTCCTCTCTAGTATTTTGTTCCAACCACCCGGATTTGCTGATTCAGACAGTGCTTCAACCACATTAGTGAAATCAGCTGACTGAGTTTATGTGTGGAATAAACACAAGGCAGGTGTTTAACTTTCTGACCCCACACACACTCACACTTTCCACCTCTGCCACAGGTCTACAAGCAGCAGACCACCCAAAACACTGACCAGGTTTTTTTATTTTTATTAACCTCTGCGATGTATTTTTACATCTGGGGTACAATGGCAACAGCCCAGCCAGGATGTCCTGAACAGAGGACAGAGGTGTTTGGCCAGCCGAATTGATTGTTTTTAATGTCGCCATGAAAGCCAAAGGCAGGTTTCCACATCGCATACACAATTAAGTTCCCAATCCTCCCGTTTTTCTGACAGCGCGCCGCCAGCACGCTAAAGAATTAGGTCAGTTCAGGGAGGGGTGAGGGCGATGTTTGCAGAGATGTCATGGCGATCTGTCATTTCCTGAGGGACATTTCTGAGAGGGAGGGGGGTTAACACTGAGAGACAAACACAAAATGGCCACCCTGATACCTCCACAGATAATATGATGCATCAGAGCAAAGTAAGCAGAACCTTACTGGCACAATAGGTAAGATTTTTGTGTTAAAACATTGTGACAAGACCATCGTAAATCCCTTCCTATCATTGAAAAAGGCTCACTGACATGTTGACTCACCCTCTGCCTGTGTTCATAGTCCTTAAATTCAGGTTTCAAAATATGCAGTTGATGGCCCGACACTCTGTACTATTGGTTGAAAATCGGTTCTAATTGCCACAGCCAACGGCGTTTCAATGTCAGCGCGTTCACAGAGAAGGGGGAGGGATAAACAGTGTTGTGGTTCGAGCGTGTTTGTTGCTGCAATTCCTCTCTCGACTGTTAGAAGTCAGAAATTACCTATTGTACCTTTAAAGTGCCTATCCACAATTTTTCAGTTTTGGTGCATGTAACATAACACAATATGACATAATGATGATAACAGGCCATTCAGCTCAGCTTTTTCTCGCCTTTTCCTTCCACTAAAGTGTACCCAATGCTTAGTTTACCTCAAGGGTAGATAGTATCTAGCACTGACTTAGTGACATCTGTGGTGGCTCAGTTCAAAATAAAGCTTTTGCAGAAGCACATGGAGTGCATATTTTCCCCACAGAACATAACATCTTGGATTTTACGTGCTTGTTCTTTTGCATTTGGCACGCAAGTCATTCCGCTTGCATCATTCATAACTACGGTGAGGCTGTTGACTTCAGCACCGATTCACTGCTGCCATCTGTTGGTCGTTACACGCACTGCGACCCACAGAGCAAAAGCTCGTGTTTTGGCTTGAAGGGGAACTTTTTAACATGCAGACTCGCAGCCAAAATTTCTGCAGTCACTGCAAAAAAAAGCTCCCAAAACAATCTGAAAACTGACGGCCTGTTACGTTCGACGACAAATACGAGTCTTTTTGCTGACGCAAACCATAGCGCGAGTCACCTGCAGTCACGGGGAAGTCTTTACAACACGGTTTGTAAAACGACTCGCTGAAATATAAACTCACTTTCAAAACTCGGCTTTCTCTGCACATTTTATTTATTGTGTAAATGAAGATTGAACCATATCTTGAAATAACATTGAAATAACAATAACAACAATCAAATGTTTTAGAAAGAATCGTTCCTCAATGACCTAAGACACTGAGGAAGTATTGTTTCCCCAAACGATTGTTATTTCATCAAAGGTTTTTCTTGCAAGATAGTGGGTGGGAGTTCAATCTTTCAGTATATTGAATTTTTCTCTGCGCACCTGTTACTCGCCAGGAGTGCAAACCTTATTCCCTTTTTATTTATTGTGTAAAAATAGCAGTTAAACTGTGCCCCACACCCACCCCCCATGAAAGGCAAAGCCTTACAACCTTTCACCTAATAACTGTGTGTGCGCGTGTGTGTGTCTGGACTCCATCTCCCAGAATTCCATGATTAGCTGTTCTCTATGTCTATCAGACGAGTCGCCCCATTCACCCTGCCCATACTGTGGGCTGGTCCATTCTAGTCAAGAGCGACGCTGCCCCCTACTGTCGGGGCTAACTCGGAGCAGGACTGTGGCCGTTTTTAAGCATCAAAGGCCAACCGCATCCGATTGCTGCGCCGACGGTTCGTCTGATCGCGCACACAGCGAACCAACACATCAACAGCTGGGCATTCCAAAGAGCTTTTTACCGATGCCCAGGAAAAGCCTGGCGTACGAGCGTATATCCCTACACACAGTCTGACGCAAGCAGCCAACTTCGCACAGACTGACGCGCTACTCAAAATCAACGTCATTTAAAATTTCAAAGCGTGTCGATGCTTCACTTCTGGCCTCCGAAGGATGGAAGTCGCCATGTACAGCACTGTTAGCAAACATTAGCATTTAGCACACTGCACACTCCAGAGGAAATGTCTTGTAGGTAGTGAATTTCCATGTCATAATTTGCGGTTTGTTAATGTGCATTTAAACCGTGGCTTATGATTGCGTGCAAATTCTGTAAAACGCTTCAGCGCAAAAGGTCAATAATTTTAGGCCTTCACCTGCACAAACACGGCAGCCTCCACACTTAACCCTTTCAGGTGTGGGATCACAAATATGTGGTGAGTGTGATGTTTCCAGCAGCAGAGTGTGTGTGTGCATGTGAGTGTGTGTGTGTGTGTGTGCGCATATGTGTGTGTGTGTGTGTGTGTGTGAGTGTGTGGGTGTGTGGGTGTGTGTGTGTGCGTGTGTGGTGTGTGTGTGCGCGTGTGTGGTGTGTAGTGCGTATGTGAGTGTGTGGAGTGTGTGTAGTGTGTGTGTGTGTATGTGCGTGTGTCGTGTGTGTGTGGTGTGTGTGTGTGTGTGTATGTGTGCGTCGTGTGTGTCTGAGTGTGTGTAGTGTGTGTGTGTGTGTGTGTGTGTGTGAGAGAGAGCGAGAGAGAGAGAGACAGAGCTCTACCTTTGCCACAGAGTGCAGCTCCACTTCCTCACACAGAGATGGAAGAACGTCCTGTTCCCTCCTGCCTGTTGCTGAGAGAGCAGCATTCTGCTCAGACTGCCAAGCAAAGCTCAGCTCCTGTTCCAGCCGGATTCCGCCACCATGCCCTCTTAATCTCAGCACTGGTACACTCACACTCACACTACACACACTCACACACACACCCACACACTACACACACTCTCATACACACACACACACACACACACACACACACACACTCACACTGACTCTCACACACACACACACACACTACACACACTCACATACGCACACACTCACACACTCACACACTCACACTCTCGCGCGCGCGCGCACGCACGCACGCACAGACAGACACACACTCACACACACACCCACACACTACACACACTCTCATACACACACACACACACACACTCACATTGACTCTCACACACACACACACACACACACTCACATACACACACACACTACACACACTCACATACGCACCCACTCACACACTCTTTGCGCGCACACACGCACGCACGCGCGCACACACACACACACAAACACAGACACACTCACACTCTCACACAGACACAAACAGACAGACACACATACACACAAACCGAGACAGAAACACACACTCACACACAGATAAAAACTGACTCACACTCACATACACACACACACACATACATACACACTCACTCTCAAACAGACACACACACAAACAGACAGACACACTCACACACACACACAAACACACACACTCACACTCTCACACAGACACAAACAGACAGACAGACACACACACAAACCGATAGACAGACACACACACACACACACACACACACACTCACACTCACATACACACACTCAATCACCTCTGATTCAACAAACAATCATTAATGATGAATCTTTGTCAATTATGCCGTCAAAATGGAGGAAACAGAAGGGTAAACAGAGGTACAGGTGAAAATGTAAAACAGGTGAGAGTCGGCCCATCCACACCATGAATGATGACTATAACCATAACTACAAATATATCGTTTTAAAAATCGTTCTAACTCAAATGGATGCCGGAGCCCAGACCACAACTATGACGACGGGAACCGCAGCGATGAATATCACTGGGATGACTTTCAGAGTGATTTTTTCCAGCTGCATGAACGATGACAGCCCATCAGAATCCATTAGAATTTACAAGGCTTCAGGTTCAAAACGGCCATTTGCAGAACGTTATTGTTCATCGGTGTGGATGCTCACATGGTTGTCTTCATAGTTATTGTGTCTTCTCGCACCATATTCTCTGATCAGTTGAAGTAATAGAAGTAAAAACAGTAGTCTGGTTGGGAGTTGAATGTGGGGCTCCCATCGACCATCGACTGGCATGGACACACTCACTTTCTCTCTCTCTCTCTGTCTCTCTCTCTCTCTCTCTCTCTCTCTCTCTCTCTCACACACACACACACACACACACACACACCCCCCCCTGTCTCGCACTCTTTCGGCTCAGTCTCTCACTCTAGGCTATTTTTGGTGTCTGCTTCCCCGCCGCCTGGTATAAACAGTCACATGGCAGAGGAAAAAAGGCACACTTCGCACACGCAACGCACATGAACGCGCATGCAGGCTCAGTTATCTTCAGGAAACCGAACACACGCGCGAAAAAACCAGTGACCTCGATTACGGCTTCTCCTCCGCACGGACGTCCGCGCGGGGACGTTCGCGCCCACTGCACCGCCAACCGGAATTCGCGTCCCGCGACACGTCCACATGAACTACTCCATTAGGTAGAGAGAGAAACTTCGTTGCTTTCCGCGAAGATCACGACGGCAGCTGCACTGGTTTGATTCAATTGCCCTTTGAAGATAGAAGCCGCCTATTAGGTAAAATAACGCGGGGTGGCCTCTACAGTACACTGACCTCCAGACTTCCAAAGACCGTCCACTCGCAGCACTGCGTATTTATTTTTCGCACAATCTCACATCATTAACGTTATACGCCGCTGTGCGGGAGTGACATTTCAAACATTCAGGCAATTTCATCCCCAGTTCTTCCGTGACGCAGTGGTAGGACCAGCGTAATCTGTCATGCACTAATAAGCGGAAATATCGTCTTACAGCCCTCGGCTTCATGAAAAGGCGATTTATCCTACTAATAACTAGCAAAACACCAGACTACAGCGAAACTATTCTCGTTGTGACACACGGGAATGCCAAGCTGCTTAAAAAAACACACGTTTTCTTGTGCCGTTGGGACATTGGGCATGTATTTGTTTTTGTTTACAGGTTGCAGAAATCCCTCCGAGTTAATTAAGCACACTACCCGCCGCGCGCGGAAATTCATTAACTGTGATGGGATTGTATAACCTCTGATGGAGTTGGAAACAAATTACTTTCTTTAAAAAAAAGTTAGGCACAAAAGGATTGGAACGGTAAACCCAATGACCTCTGCCTTGGCGCAGATCCAACCAGCTGGTTTCATGCATTCAGCCTGCCTGTTGGCTTCCTTTAACAGTCCAATTCAGTTTCAGTCTATTGAGATTTTAAATGCATTAATTGGGCTATCAATTCATTTCCTCAACTGACTGAATTGAAACCAGCCCGAATTGCTTCCAACCTTTAAGACAAGATTTGGATAAGACATTTCCCATAAGATTCTTCTTCTTATAAGATTTCTCTGAATACATAGAAGCTGTGCAGGCCTGCCAAACTCCGTTCATCAGATACAATAACCGAAATGCAGAAGTGTGAAGGTCCTTCTCGTGATAAGGCTTCTTCATCTTAATTTCCTGAATGTGCCATTCAACCAAGCTTGAGTGGGTGTCAGACTTGTCTCGCGAAACCAGAGAGAAATATTCCACAATATTCACAGAAATGAGCCGGCTGACCCAGTAATCCTGCTTTGTGAAATAATGCTGAAGTGAGCTTGTATTAAACCAGTGGTAATGACCAATTAGTCTACAGTAAGTTCCCGCTTCCTTCCATGATAATTTTAAAAGCAGGGAGGGCAGGAGAGTAGAACCTTTAACCAATGAATTGAATTATACTAGTTTCTCCTGCCTGCATCCGTGCTGTGGACATATTGTCAACACGTGATTGATGACTTCAAATCCTGGAAAGACACACTGGCAGAGATAATTGCATCAACCACAGATGAGAACAATATAGCCGAGAACAAGATTCCAGAACTATCGGAAACGTTCTGCCCCGATCACAGTCGACAGTCCAACAGCATCAATCATCGCCCAGAATGGAGGAGACGGACAGTTCATCTACACCAATCACAGTCCAGAACAGGAGAATCAACACAATAGACATGCCCACCGAATCCCTCCTCCACACCCTTATTTTAAACACCACGTCCCAGAACATATAGCAGCCTTACGTCACTTATTGATCTGGCTAATGGAAAAAAAAAGTAACAACAGGGTACCACAGAGCTAATGATGAATTAATGACTGTTGTCATTAACATGACGAATAATAGCGATCACAGTCTAAACCACATGAATGGGGCTTTTGTTCCAAGCCATCACGTTGTTTTCAGTCAACAAATTATTTAACTTTTGACTGTCTAGTAGGAGCAGGTGAGCGCATCTGACTAGTAAAATGCTGCAACCCCGCCTTCTCCTCTGAATTGCCAGCCCCTGATTGGCTGGAACTTACACAGGGAAAGTAAATCCTACTAGGATCCGATCCCGTCTGCGCACAACCGACCAGGGAAACAGAAAGAGCATTTCCATTTCACAAAACAATCGGAGGCTAATCATTTCAGGAAACAACCTAGTGATTTGGTTGATTTGAACATCTCATGTCAGTTGATAACATATTCTATTCGAATGAGCAGATATCAACCCGTTATTCGGTGGGAAACCCAGTTAGATTTTAAATAAACCTACGCCATATAACTACGACGTATGTTTGCATCCTTCCAAAGCGTGTTCCCGATACCAAAAAAGAAAGGAAGGTTTATTTTTGTTGTTTTTGGACTGGTTTAGAATGCCACCTTGATGTCGTTCGTTACTATAGTCTACTTTCGAAAAGGTATTTTTGAAAACGGTATCGTGTCTCACATTGTACGTTAATCAGCGTCGCCCCCTGTTCTGGACAGAGCTGCTCGTACTCGTACGGGCCATGCGCGTTCCGGCTGCGGCCAGGTACTCCATTGTTTTCGCACCTTTCCACGCCACTGCGCGCTGGTGACGTCGCACAATATTGACACGTTCCCGTACCTCGTGTGCTAAATCTTAGGAATGAATCTAGGACATGGAAATAGTGTACTGTCGCCCCACCTATAACACGACAGTAAACACTCCCATGGCAACACAATATTAGCTTTCACGCCGGAGTCTTCCACATGGCGCAGCTTCAATTAATTAAAAAACAATTCTAATAAAGTCTGCGAGATAAATAACAAGGTCTAAACAGTGTGGGGAAAAGAACTATTGAGTTATACAGCGAATTACGTCGGTTACTATTAACTCCATAATGTGGACACACCAGCCAGCCAGTGACTCTTTTACAGTAAACTTTACATAATTTATCATTATACTTGGCTTGCTAACATTATCAATTTCATGTGTACTATTTCCAAAACATTTCTAGGCAATATCTGGGTGGAGCCAATTAACGTCGCTGATTCGTTGGTGGTCTGAAGAACTGAGATTTCTAACATATGGCTGAAGTTAAACAGCGAATTAAGCAGCTCATTTTTTTTTCTATTCACCAATATTGTACGCCATTCCACAACCACAGGCTAACCTCACTAGTAATAAGTACAAAGATAATTACATTAATGTATAATAACGACCGAATGACTGCAACGACAGCCCAAGTTATGAAAGTCCGTTCTCCTTCAAAACGTTTACATTGAATCGCGTGTCTTTATTTCCTTTCTTACGCTGTGGTTTAAAAGGCATACGAAATGTTTAATCGAGGTAAATGGTGAGCCAGTTTCCGTGTATAACGCAAACGAAGCCATCGCGTAGACCGATAGCGCTCCACAGCCACAACGTCTCCATTCTAGCGGATACGCACTTGGGGGGCGTGAAGTGTCAAAGCGACTGTAAACAGTGCTAGCGTGCGTTTCCAACCCGCCCTTCTGAACGCGCACGATAAAGGTGTTTGAAATATATATACTGGAAGGGGCTCAGTCCGCCAAACACGCAGTTTACTTCATCTTTGAATTTCATCTGCGCAACATGCTCTGGAATGCGGACATTGGCAACGCTCTGGTGTCACAGCCATGTGGCAAAAGATCAAAAAGGTCTCTTAGCAACTAAACATGGCGCAATGTTTATTCCTACTCATACAAGGAATATATTACGTGTGCTTTACACGATTGCGCCTTGGTGGGACAGGACACAACATAAATTCAATATCGAAATCACACGAAATAAATCACTTTATAGGTAGAATAGCTGACACAAGATAGTATTAACAAACATGACAGCAAACTACGGACCTGCTGAGTTTACAATAAAGCATCGCACTCCAGCTACGATTCAACTAGCTGATTCTCTATAAATAACTTAACTTACGCCCGTGGATTTTGGCTCCTGTCTCAAATGTCATCAGCACGCACTTCTTCGCAGTTCATCTTCCTCTTTTTGAAATACTACGAAAGTGGCGTAAAAGCAGGTGCAATCCCGTTGTAGGTCCTCCGCGTCCCCTTTCGCTGAGGCGAACTGTGTGGGTTTTTCAGCGGCCCACGCCTTCCCGTTTTAAGCCAGCTCCGACTCGAGTGCATGTGTGGGATGTTTGGAGACGACTGCGTGGTTTCTCAACGTTTTTATGGCCCCGGGGCTCACTTCGTTTGTTCTGTTCCTGATATTCCATTATATCACGTCCATCATGTGACACGGAGAGGCCTCTCTCTCTATGGAAACTTAAAGGGACCTCCCACGTGACTCGCGCGGTTACTGTGGCCACACCGCCCGGAGAGCCGCGGCCGAGAATTAAGCTGCGCCACACGAACCGCGAGCTGACCCGCAACTTCGCAAGCCTCGTCTCATTGTCATAACATTACATAATTGGTCGTGACGCAAATGCCACTGTGCGGAAGAATAAAACCTTGTACAATTATTACGTTTACATAACTTATCATAAATACACAGGCAATGTTTATATTATAGGCTGCATACAATTTAGCACAAACAGTTTTGGTTCCTAAATTTGCCATTATGGATAAAGTAGGCATACATTCATAAATGATACATTAAATAATTCCATTCACACTTAGATCTTACAAGTCAGCTAATTAAATGCGAGTAATTCATTAATTAGATGTGTAAAAAAAACATGGAATATACAATGCTTGCAGATATAGATAATATAATTTTTCGATTTTTCTTTGCTTGGGACTAATATTGGCCTACAAAAAGCCAAACCCACTGCCCTGTACTATACAGACCACACACTGTACAGTACCACAGAGACCACACTCACTGCACAGTACCATCGAGACCACCTCACTGCACTGTCCCATAGAGACCACACACTGTACAGTACCATAGAGACTACCTCACTGCACTGTCCCATAGAGACCACACACTGCACTATACCATAGAGACCAAACTGACTGTACAGTACCACAGAGACCACACTCACTGCACAGTACCATCGAGACCACCTCACTGCACTGTCCCATAGAGACCACACACTGTACAGTACCATAGAGACCACCTCACTGCACTGTCCCATAGAGACCACACACTGCACTATACCATAGAGAACAAACTGACTCTACAGTACCATAGAGACCACACTCATTGCCCTGTACCATAGAGACCACCTCACTTCACAACACCATAGAGACCACCTCACTGCACTGTCCCATAGACACCACACCCACTGCACTGTCCCCTAGAGACCACACACTGCACAGTACCAGAGAGACCACACTCACTACACAGTACCATAGAGACCAAACTGACTGTGCAGTACCATAGAAACCACACTCACTGCACTGTCCCATAGAGACCACACACTGCACAGTACCAGAGAGACCACACTCACTGCACTATACCATAGAGACCAAACACACTGCACAGTACCATAGAGACTACCTCACTGCACATAACCATAGAGAGCACACACTGCACATAACCATAGAGAGCACACACTGCATTATATACCATAGAGAACACCACACTGCACTATACCATAGAGACCCCCTCACTGCACTGTACCATAGAGACCACCTCACTGCAGAGTACCACAGAGGCCAAACCCGGTGCCAGCTTCCCTCTTTTATGAAACGGCAGCCTGACTTAAACAACAAACAGCCTGTTCTGGTCTGCGAAGATCCAGGTAGCTTGTTTGTGGAGGACGTGCTGCAGTGTGAAGACCAGACCAGACCTGTGCGCAGGAGCAGGAGAGACCAGACCAGACCTGTGCGCTTGAGCAGGAGAGACCAGACCAGACCAGACCTGTGCGCTTGAGCAGGAGAGACCAGACCAGACCAGACCTATGCGCTGGAGCAGGAGAGACCAGACCAGACCTGTGCGCTTGAGCAGGAGAGACCAGACCAGACCAGACCTGTGCGCTTGAGCAGGAGAGACCAGACCAGACCAGACCTGTGCGCAGGACAGACCAGACCAGACCAGACCTGTGCGCTTGAGCAGGAGAGACCAGACCAGACCAGACCTGTGCGCTTGAGCAGGAGAGACCAGACCAGACCAGACCTGTGCGCTGGAGCAGGAGAGACCAGACCAGACCTGTGCGCTTGAGCAGGAGAGACCAGACCAGACCAGACCTGTGCGCTTGAGCAGGAGAGACCAGACCAGACCAGACCTGTGCGCAGGAGAGACCAGACCAGACCAGACCTGTGCGCTTGAGCAGGAGAGACCAGACCAGACCAGACCTGTGCGCTTGAGCAGGAGAGACCAGACCAGACCAGACCTGTGCGCTGGAGCAGGAGAGACCAGACCAGACCCGTGCGCTTGAGCAGGAGAGACCAGACCAGACCAGACCTGTGCGCTGGAGCAGGAGAGACCAGACCAGACCTGTGCGCTGGAGCAGGAGAGACCAGACCTTTCTGGGACCTGAATGTAAAATAAAAATCGATGTTTGTCATGTAAAAAGGAAAAAAACGGTTGTTTACCGTCATAAGCGGGATGTTTCCTGACGCTATGCTACACGATGCGGACAGGGACGAAGGCCCAGTGTTTGATGCGTGTGAAATACTGTGTTCTTCCCTTCTGTGTGTCTGAGGCAGGCTGTGTTCAGCTGGGCCCCAGACCGCCTGCTGGAATACACTGGTGTCGCCGACGGCTAACTCTGAACAACACTGTAGACTTCCAGAAAAATCCCCCTGTCCACTCAATCCCTCCATTACCAAACATTACGGAAACATCACTGCTCTGTCAGTCACTCTTATCCATAATGACTTAAATAAAGGATTTTTAAAACCAAGTAGAACGATCAATGTATATAAACAAATTGAATAAATATTGACTGTTTTTACCCAAAACTATACATTATGTGTGTGCATTGTGCTAAATTATTACTTGGGCACAACAGGTTAACAATGAACACACGAGCGGCTGATGTCATAGCTTAATTGAAACTGGAAGGGAGGAGATTTCAAGGAAGATGTTGCCATTGCATGTGGTCATAGGTTGATCTGAAGCATGGTGTCATAATTTGTCACCAGGCGATTGCTCACACTTCACGAAGAAGTTCCAGAAAGTGTCGGGATTCCCGGAATACCGATGACTTCATGCCTGCAGCGCATCTGGTCACGTGATCAAAGTCGCTTCCATAATCCACATTACATATACTTCACATGATGTCCAGTGTGTACTGCAAGTTAAATCTGTTCATTAACCCACGGCAAGAATTATATTAACAACCCGAAAGTCTATAGAACTGATTCCGCAAATTACATTACTCCTCAGCTGCAGCCTATTGAAGGTGAAAAGGCTTGAGCAATACATCTCAGCTGTTATGGGAATGATACAGAGACCAAGTTTACGCTCTGCTGAATATGTCAGAACCCGAAAACAAAAAAACTAAAAAACTAAAATCAATGCCTTTGCGCAGACGGTAAACCAACGCAAAAGGCCCACTTCTCACGCGCCAGCGGTGCAACTTGCCGTCACATAGTGCCTCTTTACACTGCGCCACGCCCCGTCTACTCCCTCCCACTGGCCCGGGTCATGGGAGATGTCGGCTTTTACACAAAGTAGCCCCGTCTCCTCACGGTTGTCAGCATCAGAGATATTAGGCTACCCCTAGAGTACCTTCCAGAGCCTGTAAAATGATACAGCTGCCTATACTTCCCGTTCATTCAACTAGTATCCAGTAAAAAAAGCGTATTCCAAAACCACCCGGTAGGCTATTAATAGCCTACCACATGCAAAATGAATGTTTAAACAAATGACACATCGAAATTTTATTTTTGTTAATACACGTGCTTTATTAACAGCATCTAAACGATAATATTTACTCCTAACGCGCACGCCCAGGAAATAGTCAATAGGCTACGTGAACTGCAGGCTGCAGCTTCGCTAGAATTTGCGTTTGCGAACTTGACGCCACGAGCACGAACCGTGAAGCTTCTTTATTCGGCGTCCAGACGTCCACAAGTAACGAGCAATGCACTGAGATCAGGGACTGAGAATAAGGATGAATGAATATGTCTTTTTTTTTTTACTGCTCTAATAAGCCACGGAACAACAGACTTTTCTTCAGACGACGTAGCATCACGTCGACGCTTCCTGCCCCCTCCTCCAGCACGCTTAACCCTTTAACAGCATTCTTTACACGGATGCTCCCTCTGCCAGAGAATACTAGGAACAACAGCCACCTTTTGTGCAGCGTGTTCATTGTCTGCCATCCAATAGATTAGGGTCTGCATTACATCCATTGATACTGTGCTGTCAGCTTTGACTTTTCAGTATCAGTACCCTGCTACAGTAATATTTTTAGTGAAATGTCCATGACTGGACACTTTGGCTACTCCTGAGCTACAAGATCAACCCTAAAATAGCCACACCTTAGACTGCTAGAATCATTTCTTTAAAAAGAAAACTGTTCTAAGCCTGGGAAGCCTGGAAGACAATGGTAAAGACAATAACACTGGCATATTGTGCTATATGAAATTATTACTTGAAATGTGTAATATATTGTAATTTGCATTGAAATACATATTTAAGAATTTAAGGAAATACAACAGTTTTATAGTTTATGATTGTTGATTTGGTCTCATTGGCATACAATGACCATAAGTGTCCCCATGCAACAAAGTATTATTATTATCTATCCAATATATTACAGTCTATTATAGAATATACGTCAGTATGTTTTCAGTGCGTAAGGGTTGGATTCTTAGGCAGACAGATTGTTGCCTTGCGTTTTGTCAAAAGATGCTGACAATGCAGAAAGCTGGTTGGTGCAGCAGGAACTGCATGTAAAAATAAATAAATAAAACAAGCCAAATCATTGACCCCACGCATCCTATTAAAATCCAATCGATATACAGACAATGCATTTCCTTAAATGTTATAAGAAAGCCCCTAACATGCTTTAAGATATTGTCATTGATTTCCTTCGAGGCAAGCTTAGTTTAAATGCATGTTAAAAAAATAAAACCACTGCAGCTATATTCAAAAAGTTTTTTAATGCGAAATTCCATTTGACTCGATTGTAGCTACAGCCTAGTTTTTTTTTTTTTTTTTTTTTCGCTGGCTGTAAATCGCTATTACACGGAAATGCGTGGATACGCGTGACCTAGTTGTTGCATTCCGCCAAAGTGGACTGCGTGGGCTCTGGGGAGATTCAGTTATAGTGCGTTCCCATGGTTACTCATTACTGTGACCCTTAGGTTTTTTGGTCGTTTTTTTTTCTGCTCACTTGCGTAACAAAACTGGAAAGAATTCCTACCTGCTTTTGTGTGTGTATTCGTAAACCTCCTGAAATACAATCCCGCCACAACACCTAGTAAATTACAACCCCAGTATACAGCTCCCAAATAATTTACAATCACACTGCAACACGACTTCTGCTAAATTCCAACCCCATAATAACACAACATCAAGTCAATTACAACCCCTATATAATACAGCTCCCACTGACTCCCAACCCCAATACAACAGAGCTCCCAATTAAAATTACACTTCCGCTTAATTACAACCACAACATCATGCAGCCTCTCCTCAATTACAATCCCGCAGCATCTACTAAAATATCACCACAACACCACACATTCCCTGCAGTCCAAACCCAACGCAGCTTTATAATGTAAACAAGTGGAGTTTGGACACCCTGCTCCACAATATTTACCCCTATGTTACTTTATCTTATTTCCATTTTACCTGAAGAGGGCCGGTGTGGGCAGAGGATTTTGCTTTCGCTCAGCACTGCCACACCTGATTCAACTGACTAACTCACCAAGGTCTTCAATCAAGACATTGATGATTAGAACCGGGTGTCATGGCGTCGGGCTAAAACAGGGGTCGGCAACCCTGGTCCTGGAGAGCCGCAGGGTGTGCTGGCTTTCGTTGTTGCTTGGCATTAATTGATCAATGAAAGCCGTCGATTACACAGTTAACTCACCTCACCTGGTTTCTTGGGTCTGAGTCGGTTGCTTATTTTAAGGTGGAGACGAAAGCCAGCACACCCTGCGGCTCTCCAGGACCAGGGTTGCCGACCCCTGGGCTTAAAACGAAAAACCTGCATCCACACACCGGCCCTTTCCGGGTAGAAACGGACACCCTTGATTTAGAGCCTACATTCAAAAATATACTCCAAAACCCGAGAAGGAATGATTATTTTTCGCATATATTGTGACGGGTTACATGAATCAGGGGCTACACGGGCGTAATGAATGCAGCTGTAAGGTCCGCTCACGGTGGAGTGGAGTGGCCTCTCTGCCCCGCTCTCTGAGCCGGGAGCCGGGTTCAGGGTGGTGTGACTTGGGGACGCCCTGTCCCGCATTCTTTGGTGTTTGTGCTTCGCAGCGAGTCCGACCTGCGCCGGAACGTTCTGTACCTACGGCCCGACTGCAGCGGCGCATACGTTTCCTTTGAGGCTCTGCCAAGCTGAAGGGAAAGCCATCGCGCAAAAAAAAAAAAAAAAGTGAAAAAAAAGACGGTTTTAGAAAGAGCAGGAGTTCCACTGAGGATACGGGGGGGAAAACGTACTTCAAATGCCCGCTGTTTTGGTTGAACCCAGACCACGGCACACACTGTGAAACTGAGTTCACGGTCTCAGGGATCATTTTAAATATTTAACAACTGACAGGCTGCACTCAGATGAACTCCTTTTGATAAACAAACCATTACTGTGCTACAATCAGACATCTCTGGTGCTGAAGAATAGCCTATTTTGTTTTGAATGCATTTTGTACTGTTTTTGTATGAATTATTAATTGTGCCAAGGTTAGATGGCAGTATCTTGCTCTACAGAATATTTAGTAAAATACTCAAACAATAATATTAATAGTAAGGCTGTAGTAGTAGAATGAGTATACTGTGTGTAAGGCTGTAGTAGGATAGTGAGTACACTGTGTAAGGCTGTAGTAGGATAGTGAGTATACTGTGTGTAAGGCTGGAGTAGGATAGTGAGTACACTGTGTGGAAGGCTGTAGTAGTAGTGAGTATACTGTGTGTAAGGCTGTAGGAGCAGTGAGTATACTCTGTGTAAGGCTGTAGTAGCAGTGAGTATACTGTGTGTAAGGCTGTAGTAGTAGAGTGAGTATACTGTGTAAGGCTGTAGTAGGATAGTGAGTATACTGTGTGTAAGGCTGTAGTAGTAGAGTGAGTATACTGTGTAAGGCTGTAGTAGGATAGTGAGTATACTGTGTGTAAGGCTGGAGTAGGATAGTGAGTACACTGTGTGGAAGGCTGTAGTAGTAGTGAGTATACTGTGTGTAAGGCTGTAGTAGCAGTGAGTATACTCTGTGTAAGGCTGTAGTAGCAGTGAGTATACTGTGTGTAAGGCTGTAGTAGTAGAGTGAGTATACTGTGTAAGGCTGTAGTAGGATAGTGAGTATACTGTGTGTAAGGCTGTAGTAGTAGAGTGAGTATACTGTGTAAGGCTGTAGTAGGATAGTGAGTATACTGTGTGTAAGGCTGTACTGGTAGAGTGAGTATACTGTGTAAGGTTGTAGTAGCATAGTGAGTACACTGTGTGTAAGGCTGTAGTAGTAGAGTGAGTATACTCTGTGTAAGGCTGTAGTAGTAGAGCGAGTATACTCTTTGTAAGGCTGTAGTAGTAGAGTGAGTATACTGTATGTAAGGGTGTAGTAGGATAGTGAGTACACTGTGTGTAAGGCTGTAGTTGCAGTGAGTATACTCTGTGTAAGGCTGTAGTAGCGGAGTATACTGTGTGTAAGACTGTAGTAGGATAGTGAGTATACTGTGTGTAAGGCTGGAATAGGATAGTGAGTACACTGTGTGGAAGGCTGTAGTAGTAGTGAGTATACTCTGTGTAAGGCTGTAGTAGCAGAGTATACTGTGTGTGAGGCTGTAGTAGCAGTGAGTATACTCTGTGTAAGGCTGTAGTAGCAGTGAGTATACTGTGTGTAAGGCTGTAGTAGCAGTGAGTATACTCTGTGTAAGGCTGTAGCAGCAGTGAGTATACTGTGTGTGAGGCTGTAGTAGCAGTGAGTATACTCTGTGTAAGGCTGTAGTAGCAGTGAGTATACTGTGTGTAAGGCTGTAGTAGTAGTGAGTATACTGTGTAAGACTGTAGTAGCAGTGAGTATACTGTGTGTAAGGCTGTGGTAGTAGAGTGAGTATACTGTGTAAGGCTGTAGTAGGATAGTGAGTATACTGTGTGTAAGGCTGTAGTAGCAGTGAGTATACTCTGTGTAAGGCTGTAGTAGCAGTGAGTATACTGTGTGTAAGGCTGTAGTAGTAGTGAGTATACTGTGTAAGACTGTAGTAGCAGTGAGTATACTGTGTAAGGCTGTAGTAGGATAGTGAGTATACTGTGTGTAAGGCTGTAGTAGTAGAGTGAGTATACTGTGTAAGGCTGTAGTAGCATAGTGAGTACACTGTGTGTAAGGCTGTAGTAGTAGAGTGAGTATACTCTTTGTAAGGCTGTAGTAGTAGAGTGAGTATACTGTTTGTAAGGCTGTAGTAGGATAGTGAGTACACTGTATGTAAGGCTGTAGTAGGATAGTGAGTATACTGTGTGTAAGGCTGTAGTAGTAGAGTGAGTATACTGTGTAAAGCTGCAGTAGGATAGTGAGTATACTGTATGTAAGGGTGTAGTAGTAGAGTGAGTATACTGTGTATAAGGCTGTAGTAGGACAGTGAGTATACTGTGTGTACGGCTGTAATAGGATAGTAAGTATACTGTGTGTAAGGCTGTAGTAGAGTGAGTATACTGTGTGTAAGGCTGTCGTAGGATAGTGAGTATACTGTGTGTAAGGCTGTAGTAGGATAGTAAGTATACTGTGTGTAAGGCTGTAGTAGAGTGAGTATACTGTGCGTAAGGCTGTCGTAGGATAGTGAGTATACTGTGTGTAAGGCTGTAGTAGGATAGTAAGTATACTGTATGTAAGGCTGTAGTAGAGTGAGTATACTGTGTGTAAGGCTGTCGTAGGATAGTGAGTATACTGTGTGTAAGGCTGTAGTAGGATAGTAAGTATACTGTGTGTAAGGCTGTAGTAGAGTGAGTATACTGTGCGTAAGGCTGTCGTAGGATAGTGAGTATACTGTGTGTAAGGCTGTAGTAGGATAGTAAGTAGACTGTATGTAAGGGTGTAGTAGCAGAGAGTATACTGTGTGTAAGGCTGTAGTAGGAGAATGGGTGTCTGTGTCTCAGTGGAATGGTGTAGTGTCGGGAACAATATGTGCTGTAAGTACAGATGAGATTCCTTTTTACCATCATACTGAACAGTTCCTTTAATGTACAATCTGTCTTGGATATAGCCAAGTAGTGTGTGAGTGAATTTGAACCCGTGTGGGTGAATGTATATTTTTACGCACACTTGTAAACTATTTCCAACTGCGCAGTGCAAATCTAGAGGCAGACTTGCCTTTGAAGCAACAGTAAGCATGTTGACACTGGGCGTGTTGAAGCAGATGGCGTATTCTCAGAGAGTCAGTCCAGCCGTGTAATTCAGAATGCTATAACAGGGAAAACACTGCCCGAGACTTTAAAAGCGAGTCTGATTAGCGCCGCCAATGCGAAGCTTGAAATTTCCATTCCCTAATTGCCACTCCTCTGGGCCCGGTTATGTCGTGCCATGCTGGATATTACGCTGAAAAACACGAAATAACACGCTGATTTTCAGCGAGGAAACTGAGCGAAATGCTGATTGATTTATGATGGGCAACCCTGCAGAGAAAAATAAAACAATTCAATCTGCTCCAGATTACAATTTATGCCTTTTGAAGTAACATAACATTTTGAGTTGATTTAGCGCTGAAC
Source organism: Conger conger (assembly GCF_963514075.1). Classification (NCBI taxonomy): domain Eukaryota; kingdom Metazoa; phylum Chordata; class Actinopteri; order Anguilliformes; family Congridae; genus Conger; species Conger conger. The sequence continues at coordinate 11,885,760 of NC_083778.1, forward strand.
ATTGTCACTGTGTGTCATCCGCAGCATCTGGGGGACATTTTCTTTTGTTCCTATGAGTCAACAGTTCCGGATAACGTCTGCCCCCAGCAAGTTAAAGTGACTGTAAAGGTAAATCCGCGAGTGGATTCAGACTACATTGTGTGGGATTATGGTATGGTATTAAGCATCAGCAAATTTCAAGAAATTAAATGAATTGCAATATTGATTTAACCTATATCAGTGTAAACATTTCCATCTATTCCTATGAGTGGCGTTCAATGTATCACCTATTGTATCAGCTATTGGGTCCAGATCATTTATGATCAAGAAGGACCTGACCTAACGGCCAATGATTTAGTCTCATTGCATATCTCAGGCTAGACCACGCCCATGCAACCCTAAAGTTAATATAGTCAGTATCAAGTCTTTAATAACTTGTGTGAGGATGGATTCTAATAGTCCATCTCCTTGTAGGGTGAACACAGGTGTATTATGTCAGATTCACGGAATTCAACAGGGATTGCTCGGGTTCACTGCAATTTAAGTGTAATTGGAATGACGATATAATTTGCAGTCCACCTTTGCGATTGGGTACTTCCATTTTACTAGCATACCCTTGTACCAAACGGGGACAATACTTACGCTAAACGCGACATGGTTCTCTCCTCTTCCTCTCGCTGGTGTCAGGGCCTGGTTCCGAGCGCCAATGTTTCAAAGCCTTGTCGGTCCTGCTTCGCGTATCACCTGGATGAAGAATTAGCGGCGCACGGGCGCACCTGAAGCGAACGTAGTTTAAAAATGAGACGCGTCACAAGTGCCGATGATGTCACGGTGACTCCAATTCAAGGAGCCTCCCTCATTGTCTCTATGACGCTTGCCTTGCGCAGAAGAAACAGATTGCGCAAAATACCGAAAGGGCGACTTGGAGAACTCTCTTCTTTATTGTTCGTATTGTGCCCCCGACCGGGACAGAACAGAACGTGTTTTGGCAGGAAATACGGTTCGTAGTCTCGTAATCAGCCTAAAATGTGTTTATCGCTGTTCTCTCCCGGACTGAAACAGGCAGGCCTCCTTTGAGGGAAGTGGAACCGCGACTGCATCCGTCACACTTGCCTAATGAAAACCAAACGGTGGTAAACACGAAGGAACGTCTAACAGCGAGACTGGCCCTTCAGATGTCCTTAGCAATATGCTTCTACATTTGAAAAACAAAAGGCTAATTTAATTTTAAAGTATTGTTCAACTTAACAGATACTGGGATTTGTAATGGGGTTCTGGAAAGGCTCACTCAGTAACTGATGAGCACAACACTACCACAGAACAGGAAGAGAAACCCAAGAAATCACGACCTCTCATCCTCTGACTGACTGACACCTTCGTGCTCTCACATTTACACTGACCCCGCGGTTCAGTGAGTTGGAAAGGTGTTACAGGGTATAAAATCTGGAAATTGAGCCGGAATGGCACCCTTAAACAGTCACTTGAAACTTGATGGGGGCACACATGACTATTCTTAGGTTGCCTCTGCTGAAGGTTAATGATGTGTCAGGGTTACCAGTTAATGCAATGTGCTTCATAGACTGAAGGGATAAGTGATATTGTCATCTCCCTTCCAATTGTATAAATGTGTTTAAGACTGGCGTATCACGTTATACTGGGGAAATGTGGGCTGTGTGATAGGAGTGCCACCTAGTGGCGCAATTGTGCTTGTGCTGACATGGTTTTCATCCTGGTGACTCAGATCGCCATCTTCTGCTGCCTTTCAAATGTTCTGCAGTCATTTACCTATCGAGTTAATTCAAACAAAACATGCCTGTAGTTCTGGACATAGGGAAATAAGAGCACACCGAAGTATATCATAGTAGTTATGGTGTGTTTGTGCGATAGGTAAACACACGCACCTTGGCCACAAAGTTAAAGGTACCCAAAGTTAATTAATACACATCACAACTCAGTTTGTTAAAAATAGTAATGGGCCAGATTGTTTACTTAGACAGGTTTAGACCTAAGAATCACACTATTTTATCTTAAATGAAATACAGTATTCACTTGTAATAAGTTGGCAAGGACTTCGACATAGTTGGTGTTAGTTATAGCTACATTATTCATATAAGTAATATAGTGTGCTGATGGATTGTTAGCAGTAGCTATAGCATTTACCATCACTAGCAAACTTTTGATTTCGCTTTAATGTATTTGTTTTTGCTGCTGCTTTTATATTCAGAAAACCAATGCACTGCAACGGATTAACCAATTCGAAAAAAAGAAAAAAGAATAGAAGTTACACGTTCGTTCAAAGTTTTATTCCCAGACTCGAAAAAACAAAACAAAAACAAATACTTTTGTCAATACAAAAAAAACCCCAATGATTTTGTTTTCTGTTTCATATGAAACCGTTATTGTGGTGCAAGGCATTGTGGGGGAAAATAACCCCCATGAGAGTATCAAAATGTAGTGCACTCACCCGACAGCGTTCATTTAATCTCTCACCCGCTCCCCTGAACCCGACGGTCTTCTGACCGCTTTCCGCACTTTTCTGGACTTGTTGAACACTTCCGTAATTTTTACAGGAATGGCACGTTACGTTTAACATTCGTACACAACAACAGCACATATTACAGAAACTGAGCAGCTAAATAATTACAGTTTTACTTCTGCAAACATTAATTGGTATAAAGGTGGTTTGCATTTCTACGCTTGTCCTTTCAGGACTGCGTTTAATCCAAAGGCACGACTCCAGTGTGTCAGACTCCTGTTCTGCTTTTTCAGCAAAGGACATAAATACAGGACATTTTTTTTTACCCTTATACAATACTTTGGTAAAATTAAATTCTAAATTATGTACAAAGTTGCTCATAACAAAGTTGGTAAAGGAAAAATAAGTAAAATCAATTCATTTAGCCCTTGATTTTCTTGCAATCGAAAGAAACTTCCTGCAGTATGTTGGTATTTGCCTGTGTCTGAGTGTGTGTGTATGCATGTTCAAAGTGTGTAAATCAAAATAAGTGCAGTTGGTTAAACACAATTGTAGCAGAGACAATTAACTATGTTGGAACGGAAGTATTTTTTTAAGGAATACAAAGTAATTGAAATTTAAAAGGTAAAGATACATGTCATAGGATTTGATCGGCTCATACCGGTCATACCATAAGTCATAGACTTCCCACGAAACCTTCCTTTTGAGATGCATTAGCACTTGGCTAATAGCTACCTATAATAGCTACACCTGGCATTAGCGTATGGCTAATACCTACCTATCAGCAGTGCCTGAAAAGACATGCTGGTCAGCACAGTTCATGTTTAATCTTCTCCTGGGCCAGGTAACAGCTATCAACACCAAAGTAAATGTGACAGGATGATTTATCCTGAAGTCGTAACACAACAACTATCGCGATCTACCAACAGAATGAGCTGCTATTTTAATACTCTAATACTATAAAAGTTATACATTCTATAGATGGGGTGAGTGCTCTGAGTGTTGTGTTTTGGAGGACCTAAGCCTGGTGCTATAGTGTAAAATTTGTAGGCTTAACTTCCACATTTTACTTTTCATAGGTAATAAATTATTGGTGATAATCTGTGCTTCTTCCTCAAAGTGAACATAAGTGAACAGAAATGCACTGTGTGGGAAAAACAAGGTGAAAAAAAAAAACATACAAATAAAATTTAAAACAAAATTCACACTGACGCTTACAGGAATAGAATATACTGAAAATACAACAAAATAAAAACGTATGAAGATATTGCAACACTTCTCAGTATATAGGCCAATACACACATCGGCACATTCCGATAATGCAATATATTTATAGCACTGTTGTGGAATGTACTTATATTTTCAAAAAAAGGTTCCACATATATACAATACATTGCAGTATATTCTATTTCCATAAATGCACAACAGTCTCAAGCCAAATCTATCACAGGGGCATGCGGGCTCCCCTCCATCCCACTAGGTGGCGTAGGATTACAGGTAGAAATGCAGAAATGCATTAATTTGATTCGTTCACACGGTGTGGCCGATGAAACAGTTCACCTGCATCGAAACTGTTTACATTACGGCTTCAGGTTTAAGCCCGACAGTTAGCATTGCCACAGGCTAGAATCGTGTGACCAACTGATTAGCCGATTGGCTATCCCAGAGTCACATGGTAGTCTCTCACTCTCTTTTGGTTTGCCAGTTCTTTAAAAGATAACTGACAAAAGGCAAAGATAACAGGAGGATTTGTTGTGATTATTGAGATTATTGCATTTGTAGTGAGTGCTATTTTATACCTGAGCTGACAAGGCCGCAGTGACTGGTATGTTCGACGCGGGGCTGGTTGGGTTTTTTTTTCGGTAAATGGCTGAATTCCCTCTAAACTCACATGGTGGACACACCTGGTTCCCGCCCCTCTAGATCAGAGTGCAGGCGTTTCCGTGGCAGCTGGTTTAGGGCGGGGCTCACAGGTGCGTGTCCTCCTCCTCGGGGTCGTCCTTGGACAGGGTGTCGAACGGGACGATCCAACTGTCGCTGAACTCGCCGTGGAGGGCCGTCTTCTTCTCCTGCATCTCCGGGTGCACCTCCATCACCTCCAGGGTGGGGTTGTCGTGGTAGCCGTTCTCCACCGTCTGCAGCTCCTCCGTCAGGTGTTGCTGTGGAGACGGGGGGGGGGGGGGGGGGGGAGTCCACCCACTTAGGAGTCTATATTTTCCCATTTCCGCTTTGCCGTTTTGTTCAGGCACACAACTGTTTATTGGGGAACTGGGATTTACAATTGATGACATCACTTCCCGTAACTTGATACAATAGCAGGGCCACTGCTCTCCTTTCTGAGATGGTTTGCTAGCCCAGCGAACACAAAATGTTCAATGTTGCTGGCAATGTTATAACGTCAACAAAACATTCCGGTAGCATCACGAGAACGCTTTGCGTTCGCTGGGAGTGAACAGTCTAGCGGTTTGTGGGTTGCGGCTCAGGCTAGCTCACCTGGTTCTTCCGGTAGGATTTGCGATGGCAGGTGATGTAGGCGATGAAGCCGGCCGTCATGGCTAGCAGGGCTCCGCAGGAGCACAGGATGGCGATCAGGGTGGTGTTTTTCGGAGCCTCCTCCTCCAAAAATGACATTGCATTACAGTACAGTTATTTAGCTGACGCCTTTTATCCAAAGTGACCTACAGTTGACTAGACTAAGCAGGGGCCAATCGCCCCTGGAGCAATGTTGGGGTTAAGGGCCCAACAGCTGCACAGATATTATTGTGGCTACACTGGGGCCTGAATACAAGGTACAGGTCCACTGTCTCTCCACACGCATTTTGCCAAACTGAGGTACAATATGTAATTGTTTTGGATTCAAATACTTTTCAACGCTTTACTGAGATTGTCTGGTGTATTGGAACCAAGTGAAAACCCCACCTTCTGGTCCTCTTAGTTGGCTCAACTGCACTAGGCAAGGACAATCAAGCACAGAGAAGTGTTTGGAATCCACAACAATGGTGTATTTGATCCCAGGTCAGCTTCACAAAGAGTTTCCGCACAAATTTAACCCCTCGCTCACCTCATCCTTCTGCTCCACTTCTGCTTCTTCATTGCCAGAATAGGTCTGTCCTCCACTAATGCGTTTTATGTTGTGTTATATGTTTTAGCATCTTTTTCTCTTTATCCATCTTGTTACCCAAATTGCAGTATATCTTCAAAACAGATTTTTATGTTCACAAAGATTCTTTTCTTTCTGCATTTGTACCTGATTGTGTTTCTCTTCAAGTTCCTTCAGTAAGGCAGGGTTAACTGAAACAAAAGGAAATAAACGGCAGATAAAGTCATTTGTTTCGCTCCTACTCTTTGGCAAATGAGACGCTGCTGCTATATTTATACAATTCTGAAAAATAATCCAGAAATAATCATTTGCACACATTTGCAATTATCATAAACATGCTCTTACACAATTACTCAAAATAACTTTGCACATTTTAACAGCTTGTCCACAGGGAATTGGTGGGCAGGACAAGGGGTGTTCCATGCGAGTATTTTACTACAATGTGGGTGGTGCATGGCAGCCATTTTGTGCTCACTGTTTATCAGTTAAAGGCTCCCCTTTAGGGGGGGAACTCTTTAGTCTGTAAAGCTGGGGGGTAATCAGTCAGCCAGAGTGGAAATGTGACCATGGCTCAAGGTTAAATTCTGAGTGTTTGTTAAAAACACCCAGGGAGTCCTTTCAGGGAGATTAAATGCTTAATTTGGAACACCTGTGCTCAGTACATTAGCTGGAGAGCTCGACGGTCAACAAACTTTGCCAGGAAAGGCCAGTTCAGCTCTCGCTGGCTGCAGTTCCTTGTTACGGCCACTAGGGGGTCACAGAACCTACCTTCCACGGAGGCCTTCTTGATGGTTCCGTTAGGGTCGAGGTCCAGGGTGCACGTTTCTACCTGCATCTTCTGCATCAACTCTTCACAGACTTTGAAAGCCACAGGATGTCCCTGCCGAGAGTTTTAGAACAGGATTAGCGATTCCCAAAGAAACGTGCTACGGCTACGCATTTCAACAGGAAATTCCAACCCCGATAAACCCTTTCATCGTCTGCGGTTTACAGTATTTTTGGCTGAATTATCATTGATTTTATATTGACTCACCAACATGGTCTGATACTGTAACTTGTCTTCAAATATTCTCTCAAAATGATTTGCTAGTTCCCAAGCAGAAATGTTTGTGTTTACTGAGTTTAGTGATTTGTTTTATAATTTTTGCTTTTTATTTAAAAAAAGGCAGTTTAGCCTTTTTGATGGTTGTGGCTTTTATTCACCAGTTTAACGTCAAGCCTTTAGCTTCTTTGGAAGACTGATGTCTCAGGATTAAACAGTTCAGTAACCCTGCTAGTGCAGCTGACCCAATCAAAACGGCACGGAATTGTGATGTGATGTCGACATGGTAACAATCTCCATGGTTGAATTAATGCTTCGTACTTAGTATTGGTACTTTACCAATGTTTGATAATTCCTTACAACACTGATCTCAAAAAAGTACACATGATTTTTTTGTATTCCATATTATTACATATTATTATGATGTTGAATATAATATTATTGGTTGAATAATTATATGTTTATCTTATGGTTTGCTAATGTGTAAATATCCACATAACTAATATAAATATAATAAATATTAATATTAGTCGTTAAAGACATTAGCTAATGAAAGGTTATTCATGCTTAATTCATGTTTCCGTACACCAATTAACGAATGTTAACAATGACATTAGTTAATGCCAACTCATGTACCCTGAAGTGCGACCTTAACACACTCCATAATCAGAACCGGGGGAGTAGTTCAGCATATCAGCGTGCTGCTCCCCACCTCTATGTGCGGAGAGAAAGGTCACAGGTTGAAGTGTGCGCTTCCTGTGTCAAGAGGAGCACACTATCCCCAGACTGTTATTACAGGACGGGAATAAGTGGTTTCCCGCAGCGATGACCGCAGGGTCGCTTTTACAAACCATGACATATGCTTTCCTGTCCTTCCTCTGAAGTGACTGAATCGCGCTCTCTTTTCCACTCGCCTCATCCCTGAACCACGTACACCAGTCCATGGTTTGCCCTCGGTCGGACTGGTGGTCGGTCCAACAGACCTGGATTAATTTTTATGTAGTTTCCTTGGTATACGCCCCGACACTTCACCAACAACAGTTTCCCCTTCTTTCCATGCACATGAAACGAGACCTGTGCCTAACTACTTCATTGTTTTGGATTCAATGAGCAAACCCCGCCTTCTGGTCCTCTTAGTTGGCGCAACTGCACTAGGCAAGATCAATCGAGCGCAGAAAAGTATTTGAATCCAAAACAATTACGTATTTGACCCTAGGTCTGCCTCAAGAACAGTGCCGCCATCTTTCAACAACATCTTTCAACAACATCTTTCAACACAGGTTTACCCACTCGGTCATGGCTCACCTCATCGTTCTGCTCCCCTTTGTGATAAACCACCGGCTACAAAAGTGAGAGAAAGAAGTTAGTATAACGGGAGAACTTCTGGGAAAAAAAGTATCGTCAGCGAAGATGCATTGATTTTTATTACGAGTTGCTTGCAGCCACCCTTCTTAATGAGCGAGAGTAACCAGTTGACATCTCTTCACCAGAGCTGCCGGAACATTCCGGTGCCCAACACAGATCCCGTATGCATAACTTCAGTATACCATGTCCCTGTATACCATCTTACCTCGACAGCAGCTCTGACTCTCATTGTGGGCTGCAAAATGAATGGCACCCTGTATAGACGCATGAGCTAACGAGGGAAAGAGCTTTGGCTTAATTGAAAGGTTTAGAGTAAACGCTTTGAATCTATGCTCACAAGTATTTTATGGGTGAGAGCAAATGCTTTAATGTCACAGGAAGCAGAGGACACAAGGAGGCTGCTGGCTCTTTGGGGGGTAACAGATGAAAATCATGCGAGTGACATTAAAGTTTAGCGAAACAGAACAGAGGCAAGCCAAAAATACAAAAATTCCCCATTACACGTTTGTATATTATTTTGTAACAATGTACGAGTATGCATCTTGGAGAAAGAAGAAAGAGAACGGTAGTGTCCAAAATTGCAAACTACTTCCTACACACTATATATGTATACTAAAACGTAAGATGGATTTTCAGACAAACTGCAACGCTCTTTCATCATCATATGTCATCATAGAACGAGGGCGTGTTGCCTAGGTGATTAGTTTTTGTAAGGACAAAAAAAAAAAAAAGATTACAAACGTAAACAGTTCCATTGAATGCAGCTTTGGTTTCGGACATACTGATACTAATTTTCACATCCTAAACAGTAAGCTAGTCTGTGATTTTGGACGCAGCCAAAGTGTGTTGGTGTGTCGGTCACGAGGGGTAGGGGTAGACACTTCTCTCTCACATGCGTTTTGTTTCGGGGGACGTTGGTGTCTTTGCTGGTTGTCATTTCCCCGCCTGGCGCTGTCACTCCCCCGGATACTGTCACAGTTGTGGAAGCAGTAGAGGGGCTCTGTGTTTGTGAGCCCTGTGGCGCCCCTGTCAGGAAGAAACATATGGCTAATGTTAGCCTAACCCTTTGTAACATGAGTGTCAGTCTAAGGATACCCCCCACAGTAAGCAAAGGAAATGTTTCATCAAGCAACTGGTCACCCCTGGATGTTTCCCCACGTGGCCTGCTCAGTTACTTCCCGGCTCTCTCCTGAATCCAAGTGGTAGACTCTTAAGTCCCTCCCTCACTATCTGCCCCTTTAATGGGCATAAATGTAAACCAGGCGACTGGTCACCTGCAGCTCCATTGAAACAAATAGAGGAAAGTTTTGACTACCTGCAGCTCTGTGCTGCCAGCTAGCTCTGTGCTGTCTCCAGGGTATCCTGCTTGGGCCTGAGCTGGGTCCAAGGAGCCCTCACTCTTGACCCTGGACCCCACAGTAGCTCCACAGTAAAGGACAGAAAAATCCATGCAACGGGTCGCCCCCAAATGTTTCACCCTCCTGTGGCCCCATGGAGCAATGTAGCCCCATGCAGTCTGCGCCGTTACCTCTCAGCTCTCCCCTGGGACAATACACTCTTAGATCCCTGCCTCACTATCTTCCCCTTTAATTGGCAAAAATGTAAATCAGGCAACTGGTCACCTGCAGCTCCATTGAAATGAATAGAGGAAAGAGGTCTTCAACTGGTCACCCCCAGATGTTTCACCCTCCTGTTGTCCTGTGGAGCAATGTAGCTCCATGTAACCCACGCACCTGCTTCTGGGCCCCCCACAGTGAATCAGAGTACCCCCATAGTAAAGGTAAAACAGTTTTCCTGTCTCACCAGGCAACTGGTCACCCTGCTTCGCCCTCCTGCAGCCTTGTGCCTCTGCGAACCCTAGCTAGCTATATTCCAGCCCCCTGCCCTGACAACAGGGAGCCCCCCACACGTGACGGTTGGTCGTTCAGTGCCCCCGCACATTGTGGGTAGTGTATGCCTTGGGCGTGGAAGTGTACTCTTGCTTGTGGGACTGTGGGTGGCGTGCGAGGTGGGCGTTGGGCGGGTTTTTACCTGAGTGATTGTGGACAGTCTGTGAGGTGGACGTAGAGGCCTCTGTGGAAGGCGCGGTCGGGAGCATTCCCTCAGCCGTTGTGGTTTCCGTCGAGTTGTCCGCCGGCGTTTGTGCGGAAGGCGACACAGCGGCACTGGCGATGGAGCTCAGCGCGGTAGAGAACTGCGAGCTCAGCTGCGGCTGAGTCTGGGTGGTCAGTCCACCGGTGGTTGCCTCGGTGACGGACGCATTGGTGACGGTCATGGGAGAAGGCCCCGCGGTCGTCGAGGCCATTGCCTTCGCCGCTGTTGCCGTTGCCGCCGTGCCGGGGGTCTCGGTAGCCATCGCCGCGACGGTGCCGGACGACGGTACGACAGTGGCTGTCGTTACGGTTACGGTGAGGTTGAGGTTGCCTGTCGTAGCGGCCTCTGCTGAAGGGGGAGCGGGAGTTTGTGTTGTCGGGCTGACGGTGGAGGCAGCGACGCTTGTGCTCACTGTGACGGTGACACCCGGTGACGTGGCGTTGACGCCCGGTGACGTGGTTTTGACGCCCGGTGACGTGCCGTTGACGCCCGGTGACGTGGTTTTGACACCCGGTGACGTGCCGTCGACGCCCGGTGACGTGGTTTTGACGCCCGGTGACGTGCCGTTGACGCCCGGTGACGTGGTTTTGACGCCCGGTGACGTGCCGTTGACGCCCGGTGACGTGGTTTTGACGCCCGGTGACGTGCCGTTGACGCCCGGTGACGTGGTTTTGACACCCGGTGACGTGCCGTTGACGCCCGGTGACGTGCCCGTGCTGGAGTCGCCAAGACCAAGATGACATAAAGCACCTGAGAAGGAAACACAACACACCTCGTGAGTAGTTTCTACTGCAGTATACCCCCAATGACCAGGATAGCACACTCTTCTGAAAATAAAAATGTTATTTTTTCCATTGAACACTGTAATCTTATGCTAAGCAAAAAAAACTAAGAATAAGTCAATCTCAATTAAGATTTTAAATCTTACTTTTAGTTTCAGCTAAATAAGACAAAAATATTGCTCATGAAGTGAGATGGTTTGACTCATTTCAGGTTTTGCCAATGGTGTCAGAATATCATCATGGAGCCTATCCCAGCATGCACTGGGAGAAAGGCAGGAATACCTCCTGGACAGGTACAGCTCCTGTGTTGAGAATAAAATCACAGCTGTTTTTGAGAGTAATGGGAGGATGATAACAGACAATAAGATGTTGGCTGCTGGTAGCCCTGCTTCCCTCAGTCACAACTATGGCTAATGGATTCATCACTAATAATAGCAGACAGGACGCTACACACAATAACCACGGAAACGTCACACCCAGTCTTACTTCACCAGCTCCGTACGAACAATGCTGCTAGGCCCCCTACACTGCTAAAGGGGCATTAGGCCTTGAGGACAATGTCTTCCACTTAGCAGCCCCACCCGCAATGTCTCAGACGCACACACAGGCAAGACACAGACACAGACACACACACACAGGCAAGTATTCGCACACACAAACATACACACGGGCAAGTATTCGCACACACAAACATACACACACACACAGGCAAGTATTCGTACACACACACACACACACACACACACACAAAGGCAACAGGCCTTCAGGTCAACAAAAAGACAATGTTACTTAGCCCATGGTATCTATATGAATGTAGGACTATTCATGCCATTTTGTCATATGAATATGCTCTTTGCTCAAAGAGGTGACGCGCACACACACACATCCGAAACTACACAATAGCACAGTGACACACAGTGAGAAAATATGTCTGTCCATTTCATAGATGGGTGTGTGCAAGAGTGTGCGTATATGTGTGTGAGTGTGTGTGTGTATGTGTGTGTATGTGTATGTGTGTGTGTATGTGTGTGTGTGTGTATGTGTGTGTGTGTATGTGTGTGAGAGTGTGTGTATGTGTGTGTGTGTGTGTGTGTGTATGTTGGGGTGGAGGAGCAGGATGTGTATGTACAGTACATGTATATGTTTATAAGATGAGCTGATTGGCTGGAACCGTGCTGGGGCGGGGCTGGGTTCACCACTGATAAGATCTCTGGGTTGGTTCCACCCAGTTCATCCGTTTCATCAAAACGTATTCTAGTTTTCTGCGCAAAAACACATAAATGTAAAATAAAAAGGTTGTCGATCTGAATCGGAGAGTCAGCTATTTTATTGTGTCAGACATCAAATTAGATTCCCAGTTTGGTATTTTATAGCAAAATGAATAATATTAATAAATTAATAAATTAATAATAGAATAAATTAAAATGAATAAAGCCTGTGGGACTACATGAGTGATGTAGGCAGACCTTCTCACTGTAACCATATCACAGATCACAGATTTCACTGCTGCGGCTACATCATAGCATTGACTGCAATAGCTATGTCATAAATTTCACTGCTCCAACAGTCTCAGGTCACAGGTTTTTACTACTGTTGACACAACTTTACCGGAAACCTGGAAGACAACTCAGGGGCAAGTGGACTCGAGCGGGGATACTCAATCTTACCAAGAAGGGGCCAGTGTGGGTGCAGGCTTCTATCCAACCAAACACCAACACGCCTAACTCTACTAATCAACCATTAGTCGTTGCTAAGGACCTTGATTAGTAGAATCAGGTGTGTAACTGTTTGGTTGGAATAAAAGCCCACACCCCACACCGTCCGTTTCTGGCTTTCATTCAGACCGTTCTAGGCATGTACAGTACACAGCAAATCGCTTCATATTCATTCTTCAGCCATGAGTATGTCATTCCTCGATCTCTTTATTTTTTTATTTTTTTACAACCAGGCTACAACATCAGTTTCCAGTGATGTCAGTTCTGCTCTGTTGTTTTAAACCCTGCTCATAAGAGCTCACAGACAGAATGGAAATGCGGTTTGTGTTGAGTCGCGACTCTCGTCCTCCCCGGGAGCCGACCGTGGGACGCTACGCTACGCGCAGGTGGCTAGCGCTGATTAGGCACCTGATTTCGGGTCGGGGTCGCGACCCCGGTTCCGCGCGGCTCCCGGGCGGTGTTCCGCCGTAGCGGGGGTTAGCGAGCGCCCCTAATCGCGAACGGACAGGGCTGTGAGAACTGACCCCTGTTTTCTCCGCGTCTTCCTGCCCAATGTTGACTCTGTTATGAAAAAAGGATGTGTGCTTCCCGGAGAGAACACGCCACGCCCGTCTCGCCGGGCCGCGGCCTACAGGAGGGCCAGGGATCCCAGCCTCAAATTCGGGAAGAAGGAAAGCGTTTGACAGCGTTACACAGTTCTCGTGATAAGAAATGAGCAATTAAACACATCTAGAAATGGTCAGGTCGAGGTCTTGTGAAGCTTTTGAAAAAGTTACGTTGTGGGGAAATTTGTAATCTTGTTTTTGACATGCCATGACTAAATTGTATTTGTCTCTGAATTGAGAGTTCCCATCATCTCCCTTTCACTCTCAGCTACACTGCCCAATTACATAAACAGAGCCATCCAGTCATTTCTTAGGTCAAAGACACTCAGATCAGTAAAGACCATAGAGACTCAGATCAGTAAAGACCATAGAGACTCAGATCAGTAGAAACCATGGAGACTCAGTACAAACCTCCTATCAGTAGACTCCTATCAGTACAGACCTCAGATCACCTCAGAAGATCTTGAGACTAGAAAACATCTTTTGGGAAACAAGTATACAAATGTAAAAAATAATAATAATAAACTGAAGTTGTCATTTTGTGCTGAGACTATATGATACCCAGTAATTGGTATGCCTGTTCTAGTTAAGTTGAGAATGGTTAGATGTGTCAAGGTTGTCAAGCTAGTTTTTTCCAAATGCACTGCGCAGTGTAAGAAGTTTCCGTCAGGTTGTGTCCCTGTCTTGTGTCATTTCACACAAGCAACTCAGGACCGTGAACTCAGCGACCTCTTAGTATGCAGATGTCGGGGGGAAAAAAACACACTTGGCCGAGATTGCCGAATTGTCTACCTTCCTGCTGAACAGAGAGAAACTGTGAAAGAGGAGAACAAAGAAAGTATGAGCTAGAGAGGATGGCCTGTAGTGTGGTGGTTAAGGTTGGGCTCTTGAGCAAGGCCCTTAACCCCACATTGCTCCAGGGATTGTCCCCTGCTTAGTCTGGGGCGACATGGCTCAGGCAGTAAGAGCAGTCGTCTGCCAGCCAATCGCCGTCAGTGTGTGTGTGTGTGTGTGTGTGTGTGTGTGTCTGTGTGTGTATGAATGGGTGAATGAGAAGCATCAATTGTACAGCGCTTTGGATAAAGGCGCTATATAAATGCCAACTATTTACCATTTAGTCTTCTCAATTGTAAGTCACTTTGGATAGAAGCGTCAGCTAAATAACATGCAATGTAATGTCTTGTAGAGAGAGGCAGTCCTCACAGACAGCCAGAGACGGTGGTGACGCAGTTGATGGTGGGCAGAAATTCTTTCAAACACCAAGTATGTTATGAGTGTCTGCGTGGCAGAGTTCTGTATATAATATGCCTCTGAGCAGCACTTAGGGGGTGTGGCCAGCAGATCCAGTCCTGATCTCCGGCCAATCAGATGAGCGGATTACTCCATCTGTACTGGCTGACCACACCGGTTACCTCCAGTACTGACACAGCGTGCCAAGCAGAGGGGCGTAATACTACATTCTTTATTAATGCCACTGTATGTGTGTGTGTGTGTGTGTGTGTGTGTATGTGAGCTTATGTATGTGTGTGTGTGTGTGTGTGTGTGTGTGTGTATGTGAGCTTATGTATGTGTGTGTGTGTGTGTGTGTGTATGTGAGCTTATGTATGTGTGTGTGTGTGTGTGTGTATGTGAGCTTATGTATGTGTGTGTGTGTGTGTGTATGTGAGCTTATGTATGTGTGTGTGTGTGTGTGTGTGTGTTTGTATGTGTGTGAGTGTGTGTGTGTATGTGAGCGTATGTATGTGAGTGTGTGTGTGTGTATGTGTGTCTATGTATGTATTTGAGTGTATGTATGCGAGTGTGTATATGTTTGAGTGAGTGTATGTGTGCGTATGTATGTATGTATGTGTGTGTGTATATGAGTGTGTGTGTGAGAGAGTGTGTGTGTGTGTATGAATATGTATGCGAGTGTGTGAGTGTGTGTGTGTGAGAGTGAGGGTGTGTGTATGTGTGTGTGAGAGAGAGTGAGGGTGTGTGTATGTGTATGTATGTGAGTGTATGTATGCGAGTGTGTGTGTATGTGAGTGTGTGTGTATGTATGTGAGTGTGAGTGTATGTGAGTGTGTGTGTGTATGTGAGTGTGCCTGTATGTATGTATGTGAGTGTATGTATGTGAGTGTGTGTGTGTGTGTGTGTGAGTGTGTGTGTGTGTGTGTGTGAGTGTGTATGTGAGTGTGTGTGTATGTATGTGAGTGTGAGTTTATGAGTGTGTGTGTGTGTGAGTGTGTATGTGTGTGTGTATGTGTGTGTGTGTGTGTGTGTGTGTGTGTGTGTGTGTGAGTGTGTATGTGAGTGTGTGTGTATGTATGTGAGTGTGAGTTTATGAGTGTGTGTGTGTGTGAGTGTGTATGTGAGTGTGTGTGTATGTATGTGAGTGTGTGTGTATGTATGTGAGTGTGTGTGTGGAGTGTCTCACTCCATGCTCTTCTCTCCTGTGTTGGGGCTGAGGGCTGTGGGGAGAGGGAGGACTCTGACAGTACCAGTCTCTGGGTGATTCATGGGTATCGGCACTGTTGGGAAAGCAGGTTGTGGGAGAGGTATTCCCCGTGAAAACAGAACTGATGGATGTACAGCATTACAACCACTCAATAAAGCACCCTCCCCCCCCAAAGATTCCTTAAACCTGAGTAACCCCCCTGCCAGCCACACCCAAACTCTGGACCTCCAGGAGAGAGACAGGACACACACACACTCAGAAAAAAAAAAGGTTCCTTAACTTGTCTCCATAAAGGAACCCTTTTTAGTTCTTTCTGGAACTTTCTGCCATTGGTGTGAAGTGTCAAAGCATAATAATTAATTAAGCTTTGACACTTTTTTTATTTTTATTTAAATAAGTCATTTTGCCGGACAAGGAACCCTAGAACTAAATAGGGTTCTTCTCAGGAATCACCCGGTGTAGGGCCCTGTGTCCCGGGGGAGAGACTACACGGTCAGGTCCTTACCAGCAGGACACGCCCTCCGTGGGAACGGACAAGCTGATGCACTTTCTTCCTCAGCCATTGTTCTCTCCAGTCCGGAGAGTTACGGTGCACTGCATGAGACCACGGATCCAAAATAATGTCCCTGGTTCCTTCCTTTCTATCCAAGTCCCCAAAAATAAGGGGTGCTGAAAACAGGGCCCCGGCCTAGACTGGTTGGACATTAAATCAGGTTGGTTTCAGTGTGACCCAAACCGAGTATTGTTCTCTCCATTTCTGTTCAAAGAGAAACGGCATCATAGACATAAACTCAGATAAAAAGGTTTTGTTCTGATAGCTATATATACGTTATGCAAGTCGATAACACTGATTTGGGCTTCATTCAAGCTATGGAATTTGTTCTAAATGTTATATTGGGATTTAATTCGGAAAGAATACTCCAATGAAATTCTGGCCGAAAGACTTTCTATTTAAATCATATCGTATTTGCTTTGCCAATTCGAGACACTTAAGGGAGGTGTATTGTTTTGTGTAACACATTCGAAATGAAATCTGGTTGCAAACAAATCGTAAAACGAGCAGAGAGAATCTCCTATGCTGAATAAGATGAAACAACAATGTATTTTAAAAAACAGAAACTGCTATTCCACCTACTGCACTGACACTCTAGGCCCTCATTGTAACAGCATTCCTTTGAAACGGCTGACATGCAAATCATTCCCAGCGAGTTTTCCTTGTGATAGACACATGCGAAACTCTAATTAAAAAATAACAGTACTCCCTTCGCGTCAGTCAGCAGAAACACTTAATTAGCAGGACGGCTGCGGCACCTCCGCGGCTCGGCTGAGGTTTTTTCCGCCCCCGTGTCACGAGGAGGACAGATGTTTCATCTCTCCACGTCCCCCCCCCTCTCTCACCACCCACCCCCGGGTACGTATCTCTACCTCCTGGTCACTTCTGCTTCCCCCCCCAAAAAACAACGACCTCTTCTTTACTCTCCACTGAAAGTAGCCTGCCTACTTATCTTCCGGTCACGACTATTCAAAACAACGAGCTCCTCATTAAACACTCACGTCTTACGCTCACGGCAGTCTATAGCAGCTATCCTGTCAGCTTTCAAGGCGTTGTGATTGGACAACATCCTAGTCAGAAAAAAAGGTCATCAGGTTTCCTGATAAGAAGCTTTCTTTCATCATTCAAAAAAACCACATGGTCACGGTCACCACCCAATTCTTTTCTGCCACTTGGGAAGCATAGACAGAGTAATGTCGCCTCGTTTGTGGTGCAGTTGGAATAAAAACTCATGTGTCCGTTCACTGAGTGCACCTGGCTCTGTGGGGATGGACACAATTCAGCCGGAAGTCCCATGCTCCATAACATTCCATTCCAGATGTATTCGTTCATATTCAGATTATTATCATGAATAATAATAATCATAATAATAATGATACAAATTATTGATAATTATAACAAACATAGCCTTTTATGACTTGTAAAGGTCGGCTGCACAGTAAAGTATTCAGTGTTAAATCAACAGTGTAGCCATGCCTACATATGGTCTCTGTTGGAGTTGAATTAACACTGGATAGTTTACTGCGCACACCAGCCAAACTTGAAAATCTGCTAAAAAGAATAAGTGTAGAACTAATTTCAAGAAGGCTAAGGAATTCCTAAGTGAAATGGCATTCAATAAAAAGTTGAATTCTAGTCCAAAATAAAAAAAGAGCGGAACAAGTGAAACAACTCAGTCAAAGGTAAAGGGATTACTCACCAAGTAAAAGAAGACTGGCTATCATACGCATTTTTGTTTTTTCTTTCTTTCTTCGTTCCCCCCGGACAAAAAAAAAGTTGAAATTCAGTTCTGCGTGGCGCTCAATCCGTGGTGGTCAACTCAATTTTATTTTGTATAAATGAAGCGGGGAGGCGACGCCGCTTTTCAGTCAGTTGCGCCAATCTCCTCGGATTCGTATTAGAAGTAAATGATTTTGTCCCGATGTTATTGTTTTTGCTGAAAGCCAGGAATGCTTTTGTTTGCGTGTCTCGCCTCGCTTCTGAGCTCTCCGTCCCGGGGATTTGAAGGGGGGGGGGGGGAGGTTTTTTTTTTTTTTTTGCAGGTTTCCTTGGCTCCGCTGAATGTAAGCCGCCGTTGCTGGCTCCCGCTCTGTCGCTATTCATGTATTGCTCCGCTGGTGGATGCTGGGGCAGTATTGTGCTCGCTGCAGACTGAAAAGCCCGTTCCTGGACCAGACCCTCAAATGCTCCTCAAGACTCCAGCTGCCGCCGTGGCACTGCCCACATGTCCGCATATCGTCAGGGGCGCCGACCACGCCAGATCAGAGGAGCTCCAATCGGAAACTTTGGGTGGGGGCCCTCTCAGTGGTCCACACAATAACAAAAGAGAAATCCGCCCCGACAGTATGTTCATGGGATCTTAGAATTGAACAAACTTCGATTGCCAAATAATGTTTTTAACCCATATTTAAAAAGAAATATGTTTTCCAAATTTCATAAAGATATCAGTGAGGTTGATTTTAATACGTTCACTGTAAGCTGGAGGAAAACACTTTTACTGACACAAAGAATGAACTTTCAGTGTATCCTATTTGATAAAAACCTTCATCATTTCAGAAACTAGCGTTTACGCGCAAATTGTTCGTCATGTGGTTGCCACTAAAGTGCTTGGGAAAACTCCGCCTGAAGCCAACTGCTGAAATGTTTGCTTTTTGGATTTCGAGCTAGAAAAGTAAACAGTTGTGAATGATAGCTGTCTGCCCTCGGTATGTTAATTCAAGTTTTGGATATCAAGCTGCCAACAGTAAGTAGCCTATACCATCTACCAGAAAACATCTGAAATAGGCCTAGATAAAAATAGTTAACACCAAAATAGGAATCCTGACACATTAGAACTTCGTTATTTCACGTTCAGGCTGTAAATATTGGTACATTATGTAGATCATATCCCCAAGTGTTTCTTGAATTTTCTGAATTTTCCATAAGACATTTGGGGATGTGGCCCTTAATCATATTCTCATATTTATATAAAATGCATCAGTTTTTAAATAGCCTTGTGATTTGTACAATGGAGGAACCTCGTAACAAAGAGCATTCACCAAAATAAATGCAGACGATTAAGATGTGTAGGCCTATACTTCAAGGGAGTACCAAAGCCGGGTTACATTTAAATAAATAAACGAAACATAGGAATAATTCAAATCTTTAAAGGCTGTCACACTAAAAATTAAATAGCTTTGATGAATTTACCCTTCTACTCCACTGACTCATAATCAAGTCGTGAAATAAATGCCATACAAGCAACATTGACATAATATCAATGTCAATACGAGACTTCTTACGTGTTTATGTGTTATTTTCCTTGACTGTGTTTTTATCAGAAGCCTAATCAATGGTAATGGGGTTAGATTGATCACAGAAAGTAACGTTTTCCCGTAGTGTACTTTACACTTCACAGCGCAATTACAAAGTTGTGTTACAAAGAGTAATGGATATCGAGATCTAGGCTACCTTCATGGCTTTCGACATTTTTAGGGCTTGAGGCTTCTGGTAGGGCTTTTGTTTATAGTCCGTATTCAGAACTGGCTCTCGGTTAGCACAGATAACTCGCACTTGTGCTTTAGTGACGTTGCCGTTTACCCGCTGTAACATGTTAGGAGCTACTGGCACTAATTGTTCATAAAGTAATCAGGCGAAGGGACTTCCGTTTCTGATCCATAGTGAGACACAATGGAAAAGAAGATCTGATAAATGAATTTAATATTTAAATTCGCATAAATAACCAAGTATATTACATTTATGAGACCCCTTGCATCAAAATGACCTAAAGTAATTATACTGTACGAAGATAACATGGCTGGACTGTGTGAATTTTTGCATGTGCACCATGACGCAAGTTAGAAATTAAGTCTGAGAACTAAGATCGTCTCTCCAGAGACATTTTTTTGGTAGAATGTGTACCTGGTTCCACGCACGGTAAAGGGACCACGGTAAAGTTTCGACATTTACGAACGGTATGAATCACTTGAACGACTGTTCAGTTTTAAGTTGGTTTGCTGGATTCTAGGAGGTTCCACGGTGCCACCTCCACGTACGCGCGACTGAAGAAACTATCGCTGTAATCCCAGCAGCTGTTCGCAGTTATTGTTCGCAGTTAGGCGGTGTTTTTTTTCTGGTGGGGACAGCGATCCCCCACCTCACACACACGCGGTATCTCGGGGTTATTAAATCCAGATGACGCCCGTAGTGCTGCTAGAATGATTACCTCATCCCCCTGGCAACCAAATGGAGGAGGGACGCTTGCCACACCTGTTACTGTGTCCTCACTGCTGCTTCTTCCTTTGGGGAAGAACCTGAAACAAAATGGAGCAAATCAACATGATTGATCTTAATTCGCCTGTTTAAAAATAGACTGGCAAAATATCATGAGTTTATAAAGCATCAATGATGATGACATGAAAATCGTTTTTCGCTTTCAACACAACTTACTGAGGTGGAGATGGAAACCCAAGCAAAATGGCCCAGCAGAGTTTGCGCCGGCTACAGGTCTTTTGTCTCATTTGTTTTCTGTTAAGAGTCCAATATCACACCATTAAATTTCAAACACTTTGCAGAAGAAGAATTAACATAAGCACAATTGAGGAACACTAGACCTACACAACACAAATCAAATGCCAATATTTCAATCAATCAACCGCTCCATCACACCGCACTTTTGGGATGCCTCTCCCGTTAGCTCCGGGCGTTCGGGTGGATTGATCCCTTCGCCCCCGGAGCTGTGCGTCCGCTTTCTTCTCCGGTTCATTTGACGCCGACAATGACGGGGGCATTTGAGGAATGCCAGGGTACATTCTCCTACGCCCTCCCCACCCAGAAACGCGGTGCCAAACGATGTGGGGTCAGGGTCAAGTCCTCTTCGTGAAAAAAAAGTATTACAAAAAATAATTGGTTTAATATATATATATATATATATAATGTAATGTAATAATAAAGTCATGTCATGATATTACAGTAATGTAATGTCAGGTAATATCAAATTCTTATTATTTTTATTGTGGTACAAACCATATAACAGACTTCTAATAGCCGGATATCTTTATTTTTCTATAAAATGCAAACTTTTAAATCTAAATTCTCACACACACCACGGAGTGATAACGACATTTTAACCGACTTGATAGTGGTCGCAGGGACGTCGTGATCGGGATTATATCTTGCCAACCAATTAGGCGTCTTGATTTTCAAAAGAATTAGAATTAGGCTCTCGCGACCAGCGGCTGGCTTGGTTTTAAAGGCGACAATTGACTTGGAGGTCCTCAAGTAGCTACATTCCTGCGCCAAGACGTCATTGAAGCAAACAAAAAAAACGAAAAGCATCCTCCGAGTCTGAGCCGAGGTTTTGTTGGAAGAATGTCCCCCGACAGCTATGCGTGTTAATTTGAGCGTTTATGCTAATTTAAGTAGAACTATATGAATCAGAGCCGTTAACTGAAACACGCAAAGAAACAAAATAAAACATAACCGGTAGCAAAAAAAGGACCTAGATTTGTTTCTTAGTTTACTGATTAGACTACAGCTGAGCCGTCAGTTTCGGATGAAGACAGGAGAGCGTCTTCATTTGCACCACTATTATGGAAGGAAGAACCAAACGACTAATTGCCACTTTTAGAAAATACGCTGCAGTGTATTACAATAGGCAGATTAGGTGTTTTAATTACTACCGGTCATGCACTGCGGTTCTGTGGACCGTGGAGTACAGCGTCGCTCAGGCGAAAAGCTTATTAACTCAATCGCAAAAAATTTTTTTACTGCCTGCGCGTGCCCTGGCACTCACCCCCGCACTAGGCCCCGTCTCCTCCACACACAGACTTAACAATTACAGCAATTAAAGTTTGTGCCAAAAATTACATGCAGCGGGTCATGCGCAAAATGAGGTGACATCCGACTAGCTGCTTGTGCATTTTGTACGTGTTGTGTTTGGTTGAAACTAATACAGCTACTGCATTAATTCGCATACTGCATATTAAATATGAAATGCATAATACGGATATGTCTCGTATTAGTCTACCCCCTCCCTTCCACCTCATATCCTCCTCCCACCCACAAGGCAGGCAACCTTCTTGACCTGGTTTCTGGTTTTCACAAGGTGTTATACGACAACCAAGCTCTTGGTAACACCCCCCCCCCCCCATATAGCCGACCATTCCTTCATCTCTCTTTCTCTCCCACTCTCCTCTAACACTCATCCATCCCTCCCACCAGCCTCCGTCGCCTGTCGGCGCAACCTCCGCCACCCGTCTACCTCCACCCTCTTCTCCCTTTCTCTCTCTCTCGGCTGTCTGCCAACGATGCTGCCACAGCCTTCACGTCCTCTCTCTTGCACTCCTTTGACTCTCTGTGTCCCCGCACTACCAAACCAACTCAGGCCTCCCTCCCCGGTCCTTGGCTTTCTAATGCTCCATGAGCTGACCGAACAAAACTGTGGGCTGCGGAGGGAAAATGGAAAAGGTCTCCCGTCTCCCCAGTGACATGACGTCCTTCCATGCCCTCCTATCATCCTTCTGTTCCTCCGTCTGTTCTGTTCCTAAACCTTCTTTCTTTCAAGATTAATGCAGCCGCCTCTAACTCTTTTCAATCTTCTCCTCTCTTAAAAAAAAAAAACTGTCAAATAATAATAATAATAATAATAATAATAATAATAATAATAATAAACAACTTCATTTACTTAGCACCTTTCACACATAAAATGTAGCTCAAAGAGCTTTACATTAAGCCAATTACAAAGAATTACAGAGACAACACAAATGAAAATAACAAACACTGTGGAAATATATCCACATAACAAACAAGACAAACACTTTGGGGCCTTTCCCCTGTGCCACCCTCAAGAGAAATGTGGGAATATGTACTGTAATTCTACACAACAACCAAACAAGACAAAAGGAGACAGATTGTAATTGACCTTCACAAGTCTACTCATGCGTACAAATAATACATAAACTAAACACACCATTTAGCACCATGCGGCCAATAATAAAATACCTGAAAAGCATGGAATGGTTGCAAAGTTGCCAAGAAGAGGATGTTATCATAACCTTTAAGTTTACAGCATTTTTTGTGCATGTTTATCAAGGGTACCAATAATTATTGACCTGACTTCTATGGGTAGATGTGTGTGCTGGGCACAGTGAGAAAGTGTAACAGGTGTGCAGTGTGCTAAAGGGCCCGTTCAGACACGCACAGAGTGTGTGTATACGCGGTGTGAGAGTGTGTTCAGGAGCGGGCGACAGGGCAGCGTTGACAGGCTCTGTGTGGGAGACGCAGGACACAGTACACCGCACCTCCTTATCAGCGGGGTAGTACCAAGCGGTGCCTCTCCCCAGGGAAGTCCTCCACTACACACACACTCTCTCTCCCCACATCCCCCTTCTGTCCCAGCCCTGACACCAGATCACCCGTCATCCCAGGCCACTACGACACGCAAAGCGATGAGCGGTTTATATTCTCAGGCGTTTAAAGAAGTAGGAGTGGGTTTTTTTCCCCGGCAGGAATACCAGGCTTAAGTGCTGCAAATGGACAGAGATTAAACCAGAGAGCTACCGAACACCAGGCACCATTAATTTTACACTACCGCTCCGCTGGGCTACGTCTGCGCTGTTCAGGCTTTCTGATTGGCCGGCTGGCTTGCTGGGAAAATCGACTGACACTGAATGAGTCAGTTGCTTGTATGTTACCTGCATGATTGTCATGGTAACTGTGGTTGAGTACAGTGGTTAATATTCGAGTTGCAATCCCAGCCAAGGCATTCTGGCCAGGCCTGAATGGGGTTTCGGAAATGATCAGGGAGTACCATTTCAAAAGTGTGGAATGACATATGAACATATCTCAGGTTTTCTCTTGATAAAATATTACTGGCTCCACAGTGGATGTCAAAGGACTCTCAATATTTCAGGTCTTCTTATCTTTCAGAGTTTAAAGTTTGAATTGTGTTTGAATCACACATTCAGTTTCAATCGTGAGCATGTTAATCGTGTTTCGAGTTTGAATCACAAGCGTCTTAACCACGTTTTGAGTTTGAATCACAAGCGTCTCAACCACGTTTTGCGTCTTAACCACGCTTCGCGTCTTAACCACGTTTCGAGTTTGAATCACAAGCATCTTAACCAGGTTTTGAGTTTGAATCACAAGCGTCTTAACCACGTTTTGCGTCTTAACCACGCTTCGCGTCTTAACCACGTTTCGAGTTTGAATCACAAGCATCTTAACCAGGTTTTGAGTTTGAATCACAAGCGTCTTAACCACGTTTTGCGTCTTAACCACGCTTCGCGTCTTAACCACGTTTCGAGTTTGAATCACAAGCGTCTTAACCACGTTTTGAGTTTGATTAAGCATCTTAACCACGTTTTGAGTTTGATTCACAAGCATCTTAACCACGTTTTGAGTTTGATTCAGCGTCTTAACCACGTTTTGAGTTTGATTAAGCGTCGTAATCATGAGTCACCAGTGTTTGAATCATGTTTTGAGTCATATGAACTCCGATGAGATCAGCAGAGTGAGTCCCGGGGCGGAGTAGGCTTTACGGGCACATCTGGTTCTCTGGGGGTTTGGGGCGGTTGGGGGGGGGGGGTTCTTTGAGCCCAGTAAAGCCCAGGGGTGCTGCTTAATCTTCCTCTGGGGGGGGACAAGCACATCCATCTCCCTCAGGAAGGATCTGGCAGCGAGCTTTATGGGAAGGCGGAGTGGCCGCCCCACCCTGGAGGAGGGGGGGGGGGTCAGAACAATGGCCACCATTCCACCCTTAACCTGACCCCCTCCACCCAAGGCTGTGGTGTCATGGCGTGTGTGCACCGTGTGGCTGCACGCGTGTGTGTGCGTGCGTGTGTATGTGTGTGTGTACGCACACGTTTGGTTTTATAGGGTGCCGTTTCAGATGTGTAGGTGTATGAGTTTGTGAATCCATGCACTTGGTTTGGCACGTACAGTAGACGTATGTACATACGCCATATATGTATGTGTGTGAGTGCTTAGTTTTGTATGTGTACGTGCATCTGTGTGTGCGTATACGTATGTTAGAGTTTTGTATGATGTGCGTATATGTATACATTTGCTTTTGTAGGTATATGTATGTGTTGTGTGTGTGTGGGTGTGTGTGTGTGTGTGTATGTACATAAGCATGTATATGCGCGTGTGCATGTGTGCATATATATGTCTGGATGTATGGGTGTGTATGTGTGTGAGTGTGCATTTGTGTACTCGTATGTGTGTGAGTGTGTGTCTGTGTGTGTAAGTGTACATGCGTGTGTGTGAGAGTGTGAGTGTGTGTGTGTGTGTGAGACAGTGTGTGTGTGTGTGTGAGACAGTGTGTGTGAGTGTGTGTGTGTGTGTGTGTGTGAGTGTATGTGAGACAGTGTGTGTGTGTGTGTATGTGTGTGTGTGAGAGAGAGACAGTGTGTGTGAGTGTGTGTGTGTGTGTGTGAGACAGTGTGTGTGAGTGAGTGTGTGTGTGTGAGACAGTGTGTGTGTGTGTGTGTGTGAGAGAGAGACAGTGTGTGTGAGTGTGTGTGTGTGTGAGACAGTGTGTGTGAGTGAGTGTGTGTGTGTGAGACAGTGTGTGTGTGTGAGTGTGTGTGTGTGAGAGAGACAGTGTGTGTGAGTGTGTGTGAGTGTGTGTGACAGTGTGTAAGTGAGTGTGAGTGTGTGTGTGAGTGTGTGTGTGTGTGTGAGACACTGTGTGTAAGTGAGTGTGTGTGTGTGTGAGAGAGAGACAGTGTGAGTGTGTGTGTATGTGTGTGTGTGAGAGAGAGACAGTGTGTGTGAGTGTGTGTGTGTGTGTGTGAGACAGTGTGTGTGAGTGAGTGTGTGTGTGTGAGACAGTGTGTGTGTGTGTGTGTGTGTGTGTGAGAGAGAGACAGTGTGTGTGAGTGTGTGTGTGAGTGAGTGTGTGTGTGAGAGAGACAGTGTGTGTGAGTGTGTGTGAGTGTGTGTGAGTGTGTGTGACAGTGTGTAAGTGAGTGTGAGTGTGTGTGTGTGAGTGTGTGTGTGTGAGACAGTGTGTGTAAGTGAGTGTGTGTGTGTGTGTGAGAGACAGTGTGAGTGTGTGTAAGTGAGTGTGTGTGAGTGTGTGCGAGTGTGTGTGTGTGTGTGAGTGTGTGTGTCTGTGTGTGAGAGACAGTGTGTGTGAGTGTGTGTGAGTGTGTGTGAGTGTGTGTGAGTGTGTGTGTGAGACAGTGTGTGTGAGTGTGTGTGTGAGTGTGTGTGTGTGAGTGTGTGCGAGTGTGTGTGTGTGAGACAGTGTGTGTGAGTGTGTGTGTTATATTTAGCGTGTCCTGTGAGCGACGTGGTGGAGGCACAGGGCCGGGCCGCAGGCAGGAAGGAGAATCGCGGTGTTTATTCACAGAGTGGGCGCGGCACAGGACACGGGCAGCCCTGCGTCTCTATAGGAGGAAGCAGGGCGTGGGGGCGGGAGCGCCGCAGGGTGGACTTCCAGTCTGGGGCCTGATGTAATGCTCCGCTGATGTAGGGGAAATAATAATAACAGCCAATCAGGGGGGCCCGAAATCCAGCTCGTCCAATCACGAGAGACGCACCGTCGCATGATTAACCTGTCCTCTCATTTAATATGATGGAAGCTGGGGGCTAATGGAGGTCCACAGGATATCGTCCTTCTAAATATGACCTACACACACATGAACAGGAAATGAAAGGAAAACTGTTGAAATTATTCAAAAGTATCTTTTTTTTTTTATATACTGTACTCAAAAACCTGCCATTTGTCATTAGCTTGGCGTTACGTCTTTTCCCCCCAAATTCGGAATGCTCATAACTAGCTAACGATTCAGGGGAGCGCAGAGAAGAGAGTTCTCTTTGCACACCGCAGGTCCTAAATCAACCCCGCACCGACACGAGTGAGAGGAAGACTCTTGTGGGCAGCCTGTAGCGCAGTGGTTAAGGTACATGACTGGGACCTGCAAGGTCACTGGTTCGATTCCAGGTGTAGCCACAATAAGATCCGCACAGCCGTTGGGCCCTTGAGCAAGGCCCTTAACCCTGGATTGTCCCCTGCTTCGTCTAATCAACTGTACGTCGGTCTGGATAAGAGCGTCTGCCAAATGCCAATAATGGAATGTAATTTAACACCAGCGATTATCAAATCCGACCCTGGTTTTATTTTCTCCCGGGTAATTAACTGAACAATTGGCGCAAGATTGGCCAGACTGTCTTTAGCAGTTTTTGGCCCTCAAGGACCAGGATTGGATGATCCCTGCTCTACGCACATGACAGCAGGTGCACTTGCAGACACCTGGCCCGCCAGCAGGGGTCGCTGCAGAGCAGTGAGACGGGCAGCCCTGCCAAACGAGCACGTCCTGACCCTGACCCACTCCACCTCAACTTATGCATCATCTCCGTTTGTAACGTGTTGCACTGGGTGCTGAGTTCGAGAGGGCAAATCATGTTTCATCTTAAAGGAACTGATGCAGTAAATAGACCTCATGCCCGGGATATTACCTTTCGTGCCACCTGGTCAAGAAACATGCCAAACAAACGTATTTTAGAGAGGCATAAATATTTACGAAAGATGCTAATGTGTACGTGCCATCTTACATGACCAAACCCTTCTTCCATGTATGAAGCGCTCGTGATACGAATACAAATGTTTGTTTTTAATGTGTCAGCACTATAATTCAATAAATTATAAAAATTAAATGATCGCTAGTTTACTGAGGAATACATATAACTCTTGGTAAATGTTTTGCAATAAATGATAACCTTGTCGCTTGACTAAGTTAACACTGGCACTCATGACCAAGCCTAGCAAGCCTGGTTCTCCACACCCTTCAGCATAAACTCCTGAGACAAACCAAACATAAGCGAACAAAAAGTATCCTCCGGATGAGGAAACAAAAGCAGGGAGAAAACGTTTGGCAAAAGGGCGTCCCTGGAACCACCGGACACGATCGCCGTTCGGCATCCTGTATTTCCCAACCTTTTCTTTCATAAACGGACTTGGACAGAAGTTGGGAGAGTTAGAAAAGGCAGCCCCGCCTCGTGAAAGTGGACGCCGGATGTCTTAAAATGGGGGAGGTGAGGAAGGTCTGATTGTAGGAGGTGTGCAGGTTGTTTTCGCGCTGGCGTTGGGGGGGGGCTGTCGGTTGGTCTGTGGAGGAGAGGGCTCTAATCTCGCTCTCCGTGTGGAATGTGTCTGTGGAATGTCTCTTATCTCCGTCTCCCTGCATCTCACTCTGTTTACGTACCTGCTGTATCCCAGGGTGCCGTGCTCCGCTCCTCAACATGTCAGAGTGATCTCTCTGAAGTTACACACACACACACACACACACACACACGTGCGCATACACACACGCACACACACACAGGCACACACCCTCTCTCTTGCTGCTCAACATGTCAGAGTGATCTCTCTAAAGCTACACACACACACACACACACACACACACGTGCGCATACACACACACACACACACACAGGCACACACACTCTCTCTCGCTGCTCAACATGTCAGTGATCTCTCTGAAGTTACACACACGTGCACACTTTCTCTCTCTCTCTGAGCACACACATGCACAAGCACGCACACACCCACTGTCTTTCTCTCATAGAACACACACGTGCATGCACACACGCACACACACTCTATCATAAAGCACACACACACATTTGCTCTCTCGCACACCTAAAACACATACGCAAACACATCCACATGATACACAAAGCTCGATACACAGAGCACACCTCTCAGACACGTGTACCAAAACAGACTCACATAAACATACACACACACACAGATGTACTGTACACACACTGGCTTGCTCTCACACACACACTATCTCTCCCTCTTTCTCTCTCGCTCTCATACGGAGCGCACACGTACACACATAACTTGGGTCAACATGTTAACTTCAGTAGAAAGAATACGTAGACAGCGGCTCTCAAGAGAGACTCCAGACCCTTGGGATTACTGCGTTATCTCTGAGACAGTAACTCTGCAGAAGACACTTAAAATGGCGGCGCTTATCAGCCGATATTCCTGCGGTCCCCTCGAAAAACATCCCGCAGTGTGGCAGAGTCCACCGGAGGAAGGCCCGCTCTTTAGCCAACGGCATTGTGGGACACGTGGCAGTGCACACGAACGGTCAGCTTTCGTTTTTTAAATATGCGCGTGAAATCTGCCGCAAATTAAAGCGCTAAGTAGATGTTTAACACACTTCAAACAGCGAATTAATTCGCCACAACTATTAGAGTGCACTATGGGTAAGAGGAAGATAATTAAAGACCCACAGAATGTGCAGGGGCGTCGGGGTGCCTCAGAAGTGTATCAGAATTTCTGCCTTGGTTTTAAGGAGTGAAAAATGATCTTCCGATACCACTACACTGAATGAGCAGTAACATGTGAACAGATACCAGCCACCCCCCCGCAAGTATTACAGGGGAGCACAGCATACCAGGATGCTGCACCTCAGATACCCCCTCCCCCTCTCTTTTACAGGACAGCACGGGCCTGCCTCATCATCAGTGCCCCATGTGCCCACCCATACGCCATATGCATCACAGCCAGTCGACACCAGGACCTGAGGAAAGACAGTTGGGCAGCTGGTCTTTCTCAAACCGAGCCCCCAGGTCTGCTGAATAATCTCTTAGGCCATGTCAAGGAGTCAGCAACAGTGTCAAATTTCAGGTCGAGACTTGAAATAAGTAGACCTGTTAAAACTCTGTTATTCCTATTCGACGTTCTTGCTAGCTCTTATTTCACGCGCGCTTTTTATAAAAATGTGTTGTGGGCCCAAGCGTAAACACATTTCGAATTGAAATAAACTGGAAACGGCGTTTTGAGCTTGGCTCTGGAAAGTATGCGCTGAGCAGTGCGGCGTCAGAATCGCGGAGGGACGCCGCATAACAAGAGTTTGGCCCCCTCTGCTGAACATGAAGTGAATATACAGCAGAGCCGCATGCCAAATCATTAAAGCATCGTGAAATCAAGCAAAGCATAGACAACGACAAGCGAGTGGCGTTTTGCATGCAAAACTGGCCGGGGACTTGGTGTCTTAATAAACTGTGCATGGATCATTAGGAAAAAAAATTATAGTAGTAAATATATTGCACTTTTGCCAGAAGACTTGGAACCGGTTTCTCAGACAAGGATTAGGCCTACTCCTAGACTAAAAGAAGCATTCAATGAATATATCCGTTGAAAAAAGATTAGTCGAGGACAAGACTTAATCCTTATCTGGGAAACCAGCCCTCAAAGTATTACTTCCAGCAAATATGCAAATATTCATCCATGCACTTCATTAGAGAATTAATCTACCCTTCTGATAAATCTATTGCACATTAAATTCAATGCATACGTATAGAACACATAATGTGTTAACCCAGTGAACATGAATCATGATCATACACACATTTGTAAAACGGTTCCATTTCATAATCCCCATGACTGCAGTTGTCCGCGCGTGAAGAAGCCTCTTAGTTCTGCACACACGTCACCAAAAGACCACCAAAATTATTCAAATGCAAATGGCAAGT
Organism: Conger conger; assembly: GCF_963514075.1. Lineage (NCBI taxonomy): Eukaryota > Metazoa > Chordata > Actinopteri > Anguilliformes > Congridae > Conger > Conger conger. Next base: position 11,916,386 of record NC_083778.1, read on the forward strand.
CTGATTTTATTACAAAACCTTTATTACACAGTTTAAAGATAAAAAAACATAGCTAATTAGATCCATTTTGGGTATATACACTCATAGAATATTTTCACAGCAATATTATAATGAATAGGGAGTTGATGGAAACAAAGTTAGGTTAGTATGCACAGATATAACAATTAAGCAATTATATTACTCATTTATTATTTTAAATATTGTACATACAAATGCCAGGAAGTAACCGTCAGGACTGGGAAAACAACATCAGCAGCGCGAATTTGGAAATACAATCGGTGTATTTTACCTGTGTAATTTCAGTAGGCGTATCATTACAGGGCAACATGAACGGCTTTAAACTACGCATTAGCAGAGAGCTGCCTCACTTTCGTTTTCCGATGCGCGCCATCAAACGCGCGTTCTCGTCGGCCTTCGCCTGCAGGTTCTTCGTCTTGGCGATGTTGAAGAGAATGTTCATGAGAGTGGTGGGGACGTCGAGCGAGAGGGTGAACTTGCTCCACCGGTCGGTCTTCGTGCTGTTCTGGTATACTTTGCCTCTTTGCTGCGTCTGGAGGTGGTATTTATTTCTGAAAAACATTCTTTTTTGTCGGGACTCCACCGAGGACAGAGCGTCTCCGGGCAAGAAGAGGAAGGCTCCCTCGTCCGGTAGCGAGTCTTCCTGCAGGTCGCCTTTTTCAGTGTCCGAGAGAACGGCATTTTTGACCAAGGTCGATTCACTGGCATAAAGTCTGGAGCTGACACTGGAGATGTGTGTGCACAGGACGGCGGACAAGAAAAGGCTTCTCAAACGAGTCATTCTGTCCTGCGAGGGCGAAAGAGGACAAAGAATTGATCAGCAATTGTGCGATTCTATCACACCTTTTTGATAGCTAAATCTGATTAAGCATTTTTGTTTCTTTCTTCTTTCTGAACAACACACAGTGCTCCTTATAAATAGGTCACTGATTATTTTAATAAAATATATGAATCCCGATTGCAGTAAGATGAGAATTGATCCGGATATTTTTTGGTGGTCTCATATTAATTTGATTTGCCGCTTTAAAAAATTGACTATCCGAATAAAGTGTATTTGATAAAACAACAAACCTATAATAAATGCGTTGAAGTCGAGGGCTCTGTAGTTTCTAGAAACTATTAATAAGTGTATGCATTGTTTGAAGAGCATGCAAAGCAACTTCTGTCTTTCACCGGTGGAGTTTGTACAACAGGTTCAGAGAAGAAAAACACATTATTACATTATTACATATACCACAGTTGCACACCAAATGAACCGAATGAATGAAACCGCGTTTTCAACATTTAACACTAGACAGAAAGGTTATGCTCCAATCTCTCCATATTATCTGGACAACTGACTGCAGTAAATCGCTTTAAAAATTAAGCCCGTTTCAATTTACATTGAATTTACTAATCATTGCATGGTTCCTGTGCCAAGGATGAACCTTGCATTGCAATTAATCCGGGAAATTCAAGTACCACACAAATCAATCTATCAATTAAGACGCAAGTAATAGCCGAGAATTAATGAATTGATGGCAGTTAATTTTCCTTTCATGCTGTTAGCAGATAAAACGCGATCTCTGCAATTCCGTAGTTTCCAAATTACACAAAATCTACAGCCAGCAGCATTGGTCGCATCCGCTCATGCTTTACTAAAGCACATTTAAACAGCACTGGTGTGATGCAATCCGTTTCTTGTGAGATTTGTTTTAGAACATCAAGCTGAAACAACCGTTGGTAAATTCAGAATAATGGAAATATTCAAATGGAAGACATAAATAAGAAAAATTAAAACTTACCCAGTCAGAAAGCTGCTTGTGCGAATATAAAAAGAAACGACTAAGTTTCTTTCGTCCCTTTGCAGCAGAAGTTCGCCGAGACTGTCGTTTTATGACTTGCGCTTGTATATAACCCCATCTGACCACGGTAATAACAATTCGACTAAAATGAATCCATTCAGACTGCATTAGTCAGCGTCTGGTTACGTCAGATTTTGACATTGTTGTTTTGGGATGAGAGTGAGACCACAATTTGTTGGCCAGAGGCTATTTGATGTAGTTCTTTCAGTCCTTTGCGAAAGAAGCGAGTTGTCTTCGGGAATTAAGTACCACGGACAGCGCCGGGCACACCGACAACTCGTAGGCTTCTTAAAGTCGGCATTGACCAACAGAATATGATCCGTTCAACCTCGATAAGGATAATGATGCTCTCGTATATTGGTAGACATTGTTAATGATCCTTTCAGGGGAAAGAAAGCATTGACTACTATTGACAGAATATACATAAGTATAAAATCATTAATGTTTCTGTTTAGTCATGTAATATGGCCGTAACATCAAGCCACACTGCCATTTCAGTGTACTAGATGGCAGTCCAGATTCAGAATCAGAGGTCAGAGATCAAATCAGCTGAAACATAGCCAGCCTTTCCAGAACGTACAGAGGACATCAAAAACACAGATCCTCACAACAATTTATTTTACCCACATACCATCCAACAGCTAACCCTACTTGCCATCCATTCTTCAGATTCTCATGGGACTCATTATCAAGTGGAGGCTGACTCAGACGGCATTAGAATAAAGAGCCCATTGAGGAGAGGTTAACCGTGTAGGTCAGGTTCTGCCTGGTTCTGAGGCCGCTGCTGTGTTCTGGCCCAGGTCATTCGGCTCAGAGCTGCTCCAGCTCCCCCAGCTAGAACATGCCTGTCTGCTGCCTCCACCAATCAGGTTCAGACGGGGCTTAGTTAGGGTGGGGCTAAGTGACAACGTTAGGTCAGGGGTTTAGTGACAGTGTTAGGGCGGGGGTTTAGTGACAGTGTTAGGGCGAGGATTACTGACAGTGTTAGGGCGGGGTTTAGTAATAGTATTGGAGTCGGGTTTAGTGACAGTGTTAGGGCAGGGTGGGGCTGAGTCAGGGTTTAGTGACAGTGTTAGGGTGGGGCTTAGTGACAGTGTTAGGGCAGGGCTTAGTGACAGGGTTAGGGCGGGGCTTAGTGACAGGGTTAGGGTGGGGCTTAGTGACAGGGCTAGGGCAGGGCTTAGTGACAGGGTTAGGGTGGGGCTTAGTGACAGTGTTAGGGCAGGGCTTAGTGACAGGGTTAGGGCAGGGCTTAGTGACAGGTTTAGGGTGGGGCTTAGTGACAGTGTTAGGGCAGGGCTTAGTGACAGGGTTAGGGCAGGGCTTAGTGACAGTCTTAGGGCAGGGCTTCATGACAGCGTTATGGAGGGGGCACATTATAGTGTCTAGGTGGATGATAGCATTACGTCAGGCTGCACAGTAAAGCACAGTGGTTTGCAGTGGTGAAGTAGAGCCCACTCAAACTGACATTCTGTCTCTCCGCTTCACAGCCCCACGTGTAAACACATTAAAAACAGATCGGCTGCGTCATGGCAACCACGGAGGTGAAAACAACTCATTTTGACAAAATAAGCGTTCAATTTTCAACATCCTCACCTCTGGGCTCTGTCGGGCCAAACGCAGGTTCGAAAAACGGCGTCGATTACTCGGAACGAATTTCGTTTACACCTGAACAAAAAAAAAAAAAACGCGGTAAAAAGAAAGTGCTTTATCGCGTCTCTTGTTCTCCGTCCGTACGAATTAAATGGGTGCTTGACGTCTTCGACCGGCTATTCCCAAAACAGGATTTGGGTTACGTAAAGCGTTGCCCTGTCGGCAAATTCAGACGACCCCCCTCCAAATCGAATGGCCCTTTGACCGCGTCCATTGATGGCGAATCAACTCAAATCTCCCGTCATGACATCAGACTAGACTGCAATCACCCTGCTGTCTATATGCAGGGACAGGAAATTATGCGTTTTGACTGTAGGACGCTGCTTATTCTCCACCCCCACCCCATATGTTTTTGCATTTCCTAAATCCTAATTCCTAACATCTTTTTTCTGAATAATTCAGCATGACAGCTGCGGAATTAAAAAGCGTAAGGCACCATTAATTCAATCACATCTCTTCTTACAAAGTTTTTTTTGTTTCCTTCCACACCACTTTTAATCATCCCAACTTCTTGTGCCAAACTGAAAAGTTATGTTCACATTGGAAGAAAACCAGGAAGGTTAGAAGGTTGTGGATCTCACAGGGTTCCAGGTCAGACTTAAAGCATGCAGACACCTGTGCATAAAGGCTACACACCAACATCTGCACAAACACTCAAACACACACACATTTTTATGGAAACAACAGAGGGAATAACATTAATTTGATCATTTCCATTATGTCACTTCATTTGCTGCCCTTGCTAAAGGGCTTCATTTGACAACAAGTAAGATCAGGGACCCAAGTATATATTTGAATAGTGAGCCTTAAAAACATCTGTCATTTATTCCAATCCTGCAGATTGTTTTTTTCTACATTCTACATCAGTGTTCTAGAACTCCATTGCTCCGATTGCCAGTATTGATTGTTACCATCAGCATTAGAATGTTCAGTTTGAACATTCTAATTCCATATTTGTTAAACTACAACATCCATAACTAAGCAAGGCTGACAGATGACAAATCTGGCTGTATTTTACATACAGACAAACTAGACAACAATCCTGATTTCCAGTGAGTCACACATTTTTGTAAACCTCCTTTTTTAAATTGGATTTAATAAATTCTGCGATTCCTAATGAGAGCTCCGCTTAGGAATGGCTACAATGTGTTTCTTGTCCCGATTACCCAACACGCGGTATGCTCAGCTGTAATTAAGCTCAGCAGTGCTTCAGCAGACTTGTTGAACTGTATCAGATGTGAAATGCTCATATATTTAGATCTTGTGGCTGCCCACTCAGTTTCCAAAAGGACAGACTCTGAAGTCATTCTGTTCCATCTGTCACTCCCGTTCTTCTTTATGACCATGAGCACAGAATTTCTTCCAAACACATTCTTGCAAAATAATTTCAATGTTTATATCCAAGCCATAAATGTTTTTTTTTTCTTTTCTGCGAGGCAGAACTCTTATTCTTGCAGAAACCGTAGCAAGACAGCAGATTTATCAAAGTGGGGAGAAAGTTATATCAGGTCCATGATATGAAGATGCAAAGAATGCACTGTTATCTAAATCAGTGTTTCTCAGACTCAGTACTGGGAACTCTCTGTGTCTGCTGGTTTTTCGTCCCAAACACGAATCGATAGTAGACCACTTGCATTTCCAGTAATGTATATTTATCACAAATCAGAAATGATTTGGAGGAAAGGTAACATCAAGTCTTCATTCCTGCAGTCAGTGTGCATTAGAAGCTCTATACATGGCAGGTGACATACAGTCCCTGGGGCCATTAGACATTCATGATCAAGTATTTTAACTGCATTAAAAGGCATTCTATATTTTAAAAAAATAATAAAATAGCATTCAGTGTTGTGTTCATTTTTCAACAATAAAGCGCAACATTACCTCAAGTCTCCAGTTCAGGTCTTCAAAACTAGTTCTGTGACAGGACTGATGTACATGCACTGACTGGCCACCAGCAATGTCCCTATATAAAACACAAGATAATTGAATATATACACAGGCTATTTCAGAAGAATACAGCAAGCACGTTCACCAATATTACACCCAAAGACAAATGTCAGCCAAAGAGCTTGGACTATTTTCCGAATTGTTCTCCGTACTTGTTTACCCTATACTTACTATAACAAACAAATCGGGTGAATCAGTGCTTCTCAACCGCCATTTCCATTGCAATTTATTTTACTGCAGCAAAGAATTCGCATCTAGTTACTTTTTACACTCTCCTAGAAACATGCAGGTTCGTTTCACAAATTAGGACCCGGCTGCTTATATCTGTTGGTCTATAATTTAATCAATTCAAAAATGGAAAATCTTTCTTAAGGAATGATTTTCCATATATGAAATTATAGAAAATGAAAACATTCGATATGCAGATTGTTTTATAAAAGCACTGGGCTGAAAATGGGACATTTTTCATGGCGCGCAAAAGGTGGCCTTAGTGGAAGAAAAATCCATCAAAACATATTTAAAAACAATTTGCAGCTTGTTACAATTCAATTACTGGTGGAACAAAAACATATTCCAAGTGCGCCTGAAAATAATTCCTGCAGCATTTGAAAGGTGTACAAAGGGTCCAATTTCTCTATATTTCCTTTGGCTGTCCAATTTTACCGAAAATTCCACCGTCCGTTTTGATTAAAAGGAGTTAACATGAAGGTTGTACATTTTTTTTTGCCATTCCACTGAGTGCCACATTTCCTTGACGTTACGGTTATAAGCGTTCACTCCGATAAAACACTTGAAAAACAGTCTTAACTGGAGTTTCAGGAAACAGTGTTGCATATTTGGCGAAACGCCACTTTCGTTCTGATTAATTGAATAACTTAGCGTAATTAGCTATCAAATTAGATACCAAAATAAAACCACTTTTTTATTAAAAAGGCATCTGGCTATCACATGAACCTTGCGCTACTTACCCTTGACTTTCAATATCTTTAATGTAACTTTTGAAAGGTAGGAGCATGCATACAATTTGAAAACAAAATAAGTCGGCTTGTAATTGCGGCGAAACGATTCCTAACCTTCAAACACGAGGTGAAGTCGCCCATTCCCTGGGCACGCCCTCTCCCGTCAGGCCAACCCCTCTTTGAAGTTCGTTTTAGTTTGGAAAAGGGATATTCCAGACATTTCAAACGCCGTTTCCAAGGGATGCTGAGGGTCGGTCATCAAAATGCACCAATTTCTCAAATACAATAAAGTAATAATGCCCATTCATGACTAACAATTCTGTTGATTTTGTATGTGTTTTTGTATGCAAGTTTCAATTGCTTTCCACCCGTGTGGTCACAGATGTAAAACGAGCTGCATTGTAAAGCTTATACCTTCTAGAAATTTTTGTCAATTTATTATTATTTCCAATGTCAAATAATTGTATAATAATAATAATAATAATAATAATAATAATAAAATAATAATAATAATAATAATAATAATAATAATAGCGTATCATCAATGCAACATGCATATCTAAAATGGCGTCCCATCCATATGATAAGCAAATTAATTTGAATGTGTGGATCACGCAAATGTATTAGTTCCCATCAGAATGTATAGCTCCCTTCTGAATGAGATGCAGATTTAAAGTCAAGAGCATTATGCCTGCTAGGTCATACTATACCAAGTCACGTTTGGCAAAAATATTTTGCTTATTTGCTGCAGGATCATGCTACAGGAACTGATTTTTGATTAAATCCTCTGCTAATTAATTTTTAATAGCAATTAATTTCATTCCCATCCATATTACATACAGATCTAAAGCCAAGGGCATTATGAAACGCATGCCTGCAGAGTATTGCTCCAGTAAGTGATTCATGATATTTTATAGTAATTACTAAAAAGTAATTTAAAGTAATATAAGTAATTTATAGTATATAAAGTAATTATTGAATAATTTCACTTATTTCATCCATAAGATATCGATCTAAATCCAAGTGGATTGTATAGCTTACACCTTGGTACAGGATTTGTTTTACTTTCCATACTAAATCATTTTCAATGGCTTCCTATCCATATGACATCCAGATCTTAGACCAAGTGTGCTATAAATGCCAAGTGACCTATACACCAACAAGACCCCTCCGTTCTGCCACTTCGTGCCGTCTGGCACCTCCCCCTCGCCACACCTGCACTTCCCGCTCACGACTGCTGTCTGTCCTGGTCCCACGGTGGCGGAATGACCTCCCGGTGGATGTCAGAACGGCAGAGTCTCTGACCTCCTTCAAGCGCAGACTGAAGACCCATCTCTTCAGGCTACACCTTTCCCTCCCTCACTCACCACCATGATTAGCCTTATATATGCCATAGACTGTAATGGCACTTATGTATAGATTGTATAGATATTGTTACTTGTATAGATATTGTTGTTTTTTATTGGCTGTTGTATTGTTGTATTCAGGGTATTCTAGCTGCCAACTGTGGTATGCTAGTTTGGAAGTTGATGTATTCTTCAAGGGTTCTGATTATCTGTATGTTTACACTAGGACTCTGTACTGTCCTCTCAGGTCCTCTTAGCACTCATACTTGTGTTTGATTTGCACTTCATTGCACGTCGCTCTGGATAAGAGCGTCTGCTAAATGACATGTAATGTAATGTAAAAATGAAGCCATGCAAAAAATTACTTACCATCACCCCATTTGTCTCTGCATTATGGCCCAGATCAGGTTACCCAATTCATTACAAATACAAAATTTGTTTAAAAAAAAATTTCATTTCAATTTTACAGTCTCAATTATTTGCTTTCCAGTGTCTCAGAAAAACACAAATAAATACATATGTTACAAAATGATTCCAGTGTCTATGATCCAAGAAACCAAGAAAATCAAAAGAGGAAAAAAACCTACAAAATGAGGCATTGTGGGTAATCACACGCAGGGACACAACGGACTACATTCAAGCGCACCCCACCGTGTCTGAAAGGGCTGGGGAGTACAGATACTGCCTTATGACTGCTGCTTACTTAAAAAAAGAACTGCTGGACCCCACAACCCATTCTGTCTGACTTCATATAAAAAGGTCTGTTCATTTAGACACAAATGCACATGAAAATACTGAACAGAGAGCTATAATACAATCCCAAAAGTTGAGACAGAGGAGACCTTATTTCATATTCTAGTGCAGTTGCTACCAACAAGGAATACTTGAAATGAGAAAGTAGTCTTTCAGAAGTTCTTAGTCATGCAGTTGAATAGTTGAGAAAATAAGGCGTTTAACAATTCCCGTAGAAGAACGCACAACTGTCTCTTTTTGGCTATCCCCTCCCGTTTTCACAGGCCACACCAATCACCGCTGAGCCGTTGCCGCAGAAACGGCATGACTGACATTGGGCTTGATAATGTTGCGACGATGGGATGTTCTCCCAAAGCCGTCAAACAGGCACTCAGAGACGTTCACATTCTGGGTGGCAAGGCAGGTGTTCTCAATTCACACCACGTCGAATTCCAGGTGGGCTTCCGACAGGTTTTCTTGCCTGTCTTGGTGGTCGCCTCAGAAAGACTCAGACTGAGAAACAAATGTGCAAACTAAAACATCTAAGACCAGCCTCCTAATAACCTCCACTTATTCCTGGGTCAAATACGTAATTGTTAGAACAGTATCGGAATCAAAAACAATTACGTCTTTGACCCAGCTCTGCCCCCAGTAATGGCATACAACATAACCCTAAAAATACTTCCTGCAATATACAGATGAACATTTCTCTTCGTCCTATGAAACAGAATTAAAAAAATATACAGTCATGAAATGATCTACACATTTTTACACAGAGGAGGTCCACCGTTGGGTTTCAGGACTTAGGTTCTGAGAGGACTGTTTCTTTCTGGGCGAAGAACCTCCCTGGACAGCTAGCTCTCCAGAAATCCAGCAGTTCCTGTCCGGCTCGTCATGGCGACGGCGGCGACAGCATCCCAATGCTCCTATGGGGTCATGAGGGGGGGCATGCCCTGTCCTCGCGTTACCATGACAACAGTTGCCGTTGTTCTATTCATCATCACCAATATACTCCATGATTGGTGGAACCCCCCCCCGGCGTCTTCTTGTTCTGTCCCCATTTTATCATCCCTGGCTTCAGTCCGAAGACCACCGCTGCATGCTGGGACATGTAGTTTCTGCCTCCTCCCACAGTTTGACACAGGCCTTTCACATTCCCCTATAATCTGGCAGAGGCAAGCCTGCCATAACACTGGTCTCCATGGGAGATGAGGGGGTGTGGCCTGCAGGGTCTATGGGGGGGGGCGGACTTGCAGAGTCTCTCTGGAACGTCTCTCCTGTACGGTCAGATTGAGGTCTCATTGCTGCCACTGTGTGGGGGTGGGGAGGGAGAGAGAGAGAGAGAGAGGGTGGGGGGAGAGAGAGAGAGAGGGGGGGGTGGGGGAGATAGTGGGGGAGAGAGAGGGTGGGAGAGAGAGTGAGGGAGAGAAAGAGAGAGAGAGGGTGAGGGAGAGAGAGAGTGAGGGAGAGAGAGGGTGGGGGAGAGTGAGAGAGAGAGGGTGGGAGAGAGAGTAAGTGAGGGAGAGAGTGAGAGAGAGTGAGAGAGAGAGAGAGAGAGAGAGAGGGTGGGGAGAGTGAGGGAGAGAGAGTGGAGGAGAGAGAAGGTGGGGAGAGAGAGAAAGAAAGAGAGAGAGAGGGAGAGAGAGAGGGAGAGAGAAGCTTGTGCATCAGCATTCATGCACTCTGACGTAATCTCTGTGTCATAATCTTTGCCATTTAAAACTCAATCATATATACAGCACATGTGTGTGCACACTTTGCCTCAAGCTCCCATAGTTCACTGTAAGGCTAAAGTGTATGACACCAATGAGATGGGAACGGCATTATCCTGAAGCAAAATACCCTTTCTGTATAGCCTGCTAAGTGTGGGAGAATTGGTGAATGTTCAATTTAAAGATTATGAGAATAACTCTAGCAACAGTCGGTATTTGTTAATACTATGCTGGAGAAAAGCTTGTGTTCAAGCAACTGTCACAGCAGCTGAAATGTCACATTTTTAATATGCTTGCATTTTCTTTTCTTCCAAGCGGTTGTTATACTTTCCTCTTTTGAGCTACAGTACATGTACATATTATCCTTGTAATAACCACCAGTAACAGCACGTGTATTTGTTGAAATTCTCCTTTTAGCACAAACAAAGACTCTTTTTTTGTGTGTGCGGTGGACCCTTCCTGTGGGGTCATGTGACCACTCACTCGGAGTCGGAGGCGTGGCCACCGTTGACACCCCCCGACTGCATCGTCATGGCGACGCCATTGGGCTGCTCGCGGGGGGGCTTGATCAGGAAGCCGTTGGTGCCGTTGCTAGGGCGGACGCCGTCGTGGGACCCCGGCGACGGCGTGCGGGACGTGATGGAGGCGGGGTTGTAGTCCGACAGCTTCTCCCGCAGACGGTTCTTCAGGTTCTTGTCCGAGAGCGGGGGAGGGTAGCTGATCTTGTTCTTTAGAATTCCTGAGACCATAAAAAAAGCAAAACCAAACAATTACATTACATTAATGGCATTTGGCAGATGCTCTTATCCAGAGCGACGTACAGTTGATTAGACTAAGCAGGAGACAATCCTCCCGTGGAGCAATGCAGGGTTAAGGGCCTTGCTCAAGGGCCCAACGGCTGTGTGGATCTTACTGTGGCTAGACCGGGGATCGAACCACCAACCTTGCGGGTCCCAGTCATTTACCTTAACCACTATGCTCCGGGCCGCCCTGTTGTTGTAGGTTGTCTTGTATGTACCTGATGATTGCTGTATGGCGCAAGATGAATTATCTATACATATATAGTTATATAGCTATGAATAAACAACTCAATCAACTTTAACTTGGAAACAAACAGAGGATATCTGCGATATAAACCCAAAGCCGCAACATGTGCAGAGGTTTGCTCCCCTCTCTCACTCACCCTTTCTGTGCTCTGGCTTCAGCTTGCTGTTGGGCTGCCCAGAGGGCGCCACCTGCTGGCTGGGAGGCTCCTTCGCAGGCTCCTTGTCAGGCAGAGGTGGCTCTCCGTTGAGTTTGTTCTCGGGGTGAAGCTCCACTTTCACCTTGGTCTCCACCTTCAGCTCCTCCGCCCGGACCACATCCTCGCTGTCACTGCATGCGGTCATGCCCACCGGCGAGTAAGGCTTCACGTGATTGGACACGGGATCCACTGGGATCACATGGACAGGAAATAACAGCCAATCAATATTTGTCCTTAAGAAGTAAATACAAGCTTTGCACTTCTTTTTTAAACTGCTTGTGAAGGAAAAACATTTTGTGGTGTGGATTTCAGGGTACCTCTGGGTGTGGCATTCAGGGTATTTTGGGGTGTGGTTTTGGGGTACTTTTGGGGGTGGTGTTTGGGGTTTTTTGGGGTGTAGTTTTTTGGGTATTTTGGGGGATGGTGTTCAGGGTATTTTGGGGATGATTTTGGGGGTATTTTGGGGTGTGGTATTGGGGTATTTTGTGGCGTTTGTTTGGGGGTACCTCTGGGGGTGCTGTGCTGGGGTTGCCGCTCGTTGTTCCACTTGGGTTTGGGGTCCTCCCCTTCGTCCTCAGAGTCGGAGGAGTGCGAGGAGGCGTAGGAGCTGCTCCTCTCCTCTCCTGAGAGCTCGCTGTCCGAATCTGAGCCTGAGACGGAGGAGAGAGAGACTATGAGGATGTGTTAGGGTGTGTGGAGGAAGATGTGTTAGGGTGTGTGTGTGTGGGGAGACGTGCTAGGGTGTGTGGAGGAAGATGTGTTAGGGTGTGTGCGGGGGAGTATGTATTAAGGTGTGTGGGGGTTGTTAGGGCGTGTGAGGGGGTTGTTGGGGTGTGTGTGGGGGAAGACATGTTAGGGTATGTGTGGGGGTTGTCGGGGTATGTGGGGATTGTTAGGGTGTGTGCGGGGCTTGTTAGGGTGTGTGTGGGGTTGTTGGGGCGTGTGTGGGGTTGTTGGGGCATGTGCGGGGGTTGTTAGGGTGTGTGTGGGGTTGTTGGGGCATGTGCGGGGGTTGTTAGGGCATGTGTGTGGGTTGTAAGGGCGTGTGTGAAGGTTGTTGGGGTGTGTGTGGGGTTTGTTGGGGCATGTGTTGGGTTGTTGGGGCGTGTGCGGGGGTTGTTAGAGTGTGTGTGGGGTTGTTGGGGCATGTGCGGGGGTTGTTAGGGTGTGTGTGGGGGTTGTTAGGGTGTGTGTGGGGTTGTTGGGGCATGTGCGGGGGTTGTTAGGGCGTGTGTGGGGTTGTTAGGGTGTGTGTGGGGTTGTTAGGGCAAGTGTGGGGTGTTTGGGGCATGTGCGGGGGTTGTTAGGGTGTGTGTGGGGTTGTTGGGGCGTGTGTGGGGGTTGTTAGGGTGTGTGTGGGGTTGTTAGGGTGTGTGTGTGGAGGTTGCTGGGGTGTGTGGAGGTTGTTAGGGTGTGTGTGGGGTTGTTGGGGCGTTTGCAGGGGTTGTTAGGGTGTGTGTGGGGTTGTTGGGGCATGTGTGGGGTTGTTAGGGTATGTGTGGGGTTGTTGGGGCGTGTGCGGGGGTTGTTAGGGTGTGTGTGGGGTTGTTAGGGTGTGTGTGGGGTTGTTAGGGTGTGTGTGGGGTTGTTAGGGTGTGTGGGGGGTTGTTAGGGTGTGTGTGGGGGTTGTTAGGGTGTGTGTGGGGTTGTTGGGGTGTATGCGGGGGTTGTTAGGGTGTGTGTGGGGTTGTTGGGGCGTGTGCGGGGGTTGTTAGGGTGTGTGGGGTTGTTAGGGTGTGTGTGGGGGTTGTTAGGGTGTGTGTGGGGTTGTTGGGGTGTGTGTGGGGTTGTTGGGGCGTGTGGGGGGGTTGTTAGGGTGTGTGTGTGTAGGTTGTTAGGTTGTGTGTGGGGTTGTTGGGGCATGTGCGGGGGTTGTTAGGGTGTGTGTGGGTTGTTGGGGTGTGTGTGGGGTTGTTAGGGCGTGTGTGGGGTTGTTGGGGCATGTGCGAGGGTTGTTAGGGTGTGTGTGGGTTGTTGGGGTGTGTGTGGGGTTGTTAGGGCGTGTGTGGGGTTGTTAGGGCATATGCGGGGGTTGTTAGGGTGTGTGTGGGGTTGTTGGGGCGTGTGTGGGGTTGTTGGGGTGTGTGGGGGTTGTTAGAGCGTGTGTGGGGGTGTTAGGGCATGTGCGGGGGTTGTTAGGGTGTGTGTGGGGGTGTTGGGGCGTGTGGGGCAGTGCAGAGGCCTCTCTCACCCCGTCTCCTGGCTCTGCGCCGGTGGATGGCGGGCTCTCCCTCTCCACGCGCTGCTTTGGCTGAGCCAGACGAGCCACTCATCTTCTGCCTGGAGCCGTCCCTGCACAGAGCACAGCAGGGAGAGTGAGTGTGTGTGTGTGTGTGTGTGTGTGTGTGTGTGTGCGTGTGTATGTGCCAAATTATCATATTTAACATGATTTAAAGCATTTAGAAAATGTCCCCTTTTGGTTTTTTTTGACACCATGGCCCCCTGTTAGATAGGTAGACAAGTGCTATCTCTCTCACATACAAAGACACACACACACACACACACACATATATATATATATAGAGTGAGAGAGGAACAGACAGAACTGAGAGACAGGAGCACTGAATGACAGTCACTAGTTGCCGGGTTACCTGAGGCTGTAGAGGCGGTAGCTGCTGCTGTGGCTCTGGCCTGATCTGACGGTGCTCTCCATGGAAACGGTGGATTCTCCAATGGGTGTGCGGTACAGCATCCCGTCCTCTGTGTGAGTGTTACTGCAGTTCAGTGAGCGCTGCGGAGAGAAACAACAGCCTTACTCACCCCGCCCATCCTCCTCCTCCTCCTTATGATCCCCCTATCTGACCATCCATCCCCCTCTCCTGCCCTCCACCATCCTTCCTCATCCTCCTCTTCCTCCTTATGATCCCCCTATCTGACCATCCATCCACCTCTCCTGCCCTCCACCACCCTTCCTCAGCCTCCTCTTCCTCCTTATGATCCCCGTATCTGACCATCCATCCCCCACTCCTGCCCTCCATCATCCTTCCTCATCCTCCTCTTCTTCCTTATGATCCCCCTATCTGACATCCAACCCCCTCTCCTACCTTCCTTCCTGACCCACCTCTCCCAGCCTCCAGCCTCCTCTCCCACCCTCCACCCCCTCTTCGATCCTCTATCGCCTGATCACCAATCAGCCCAGGTCGGCTCATGTCACCCCGCTTCTCATTGGCCTCCACTGGCTTCCCATTGCCGCACACATCCGTTTCAAGGCCCTAGTGTTGGCATTTCAGGCTGCTAAGGGGACTGCCCCACCTTACATACAATCCCTGATCACTCCCTACTCCCCAGCTAGACCACTCCGGTCTGCCAGCTCTGGTCGCCTTACGGTTCCCTCTCTACGTGCACCTGGCGGTCGAGCTGCACGTTCACGCCTGTTTTCCGTTCCGGTTCCTCAGTGGTGGAATGACTTGCCTACCACTGTCAGAACAGCAGAATCCCTCCCCCTATTTCGACGCAGACTCAAAACCCACCTTTTCAAACTCTACCTTAGTCCTCCCTCCTGATTTCCCCTGCCCCTCCTTTCTGATATCCCTATCCTTGTCTAACCCCCCCCCCCCCCAAAAAAAAATGCACTTCTGATGACAACTATGTTTAGAACAGCATTTCCTGTGTATTTTGCTAGTTTCTGGAAGTGATGCTCTGACTTATGGTAGAACCTATGCACTTGTAAGTCGCTTTGGATTAAAAGCGTCTGCCAAATGGCTAAAATGTAAATGTAAATGTATCCACCTTCGTCATCCTCTTCCCTGTCCCAACAGTTATTTTCCTCTCTCCTCAACTCCCCTTCCTCATCCACTTCCCCAATCTGTTCTTCCCTCCTTCTTTTCTTTCTCTGACACCGTGCTTCTCTTCTCTCACCTCATTCACTCCACCTTTTTCTCCTTCATCAAGGAAACTAATTCTTTATGAATTGATAATATCAAAAATACACAGCATGAATCATACCCACAGGGAGACCTGTGATATTTGACCTGTTGTTTTGGACCCTACCAGAACCACAAATGTAAAGACCAAACCACAGCGTGATGGGAACCAGCTTTCGTTTTTGGCCTGACAAGGTCCCAGGTTCGGCCCGTGCAGCAGACAGGTGCATGATGGGAGTCCTACCGTCAGGAGGGAGGCGCGGGTCGTGGTGGAATCTTCCGGAACGGTCTTCTTGCCCAAGATGGCATTCTTCAGGTGTCTCCGCACGTCCTTGTTCAGCACGCAGTAGAACAGGAACGCGAATACACCCTGAAAAAGAGGACAGGAATTCACTCGTTTCCCACTCAGAACCGTTCGTTGAAAGTTCCCTCCAGCTAGCTCACTGTTACAGACCACCCTCATGGAAAACATTGACTCTCGATTGAACCAAAAGCACTCAAGGTTTAGACTGAGCTGTGTCAAGGGAAGTTCCATAAACAGTAGGGAAGGTATCAGCCAAGGAGACTCCCCTCCATTATACTCCCATTTTACAGCAGCACTTAAACCCCACACAAGCACTTTTTATTTTAAATTTTAAGTGTTCAATATGTCACAGTGTGAAGATGTATCCTGACTTTTAAAAATTGATAACACAGGCAAATGTGTTTCCTTTCCTTTAGATGTAAAGCAGGGATCATTAAATCATGGACTGAGGACTGCTGGTTTTCCACCCTCCCTTTACCTGGAAGTCAGGTGAGAAGACCTGGACCTGACTGACTGACTAACTCTAATTACTCAGTTTCCTACCCGGGAGAAAAGAAAACCAGGACTGGACTAAAGCAGGACATTTCTAAACATGAGACCACAGGAGGGCGTGACTGTAGGCTGTACCTGCAGACAGCTGAAGATGGCAAACAGGTAGTGGAAGGTCAATACGTCGCTGTTGACCGCCAACAGGCCCAGCAACCAGGTGGCGCTAACGAGCACCAGGAGCAGGAAAGCAGTGCGCAGGGCTGAACTGAAGAGAAGAAGAAGAAGCGAGTCCAAACAGGAAACGCATCAGATACCGACATCCTTTCTCCTGCCCTGCACACCATAGGAAGACAACCTGACCCACTCTGTGAAAAAATACTTTATACCCTTCAACAACCGCCTTATTTACCATGTTCCCAAAGGGAAGTTAAATGTTATGATTTATCTAAACCATCAGAGTGGGAACCACTGTTATATACAGTACAGGCTGACACAGAGATCTCTGATTGGATGGTTCTGAATGCTCACATGACTCCAGACTTCTCAAACGCCCGGTGTCTTCGTCCGCAAGCGGCCTTCCCGGCCAACACAAATATGATGAGGTTGACCTGCGATTGGGTGAAAAGAGGGGAGATGGTGTCTGATTGGCCAGAGAGAGTGAGATTGAACCTGTATGATTGTTATGATGACAGGGTGGGTGAGAGGGTGGGTGAGTGTAGAACATTCCGCGCTCACTCACCAGAACCACCACGGCGATGGGGCCCAGGAAGCTCCAGATGAGGGTGTCGTGGATGGACAGCCAGCAGAAATCAGGATTCCCAAAGCCCTGGGGGTCCAGCCCCATAGCCAGGCCTAAGAGAGAGAGAGACAATGAGAGAGAGAAAGAGAGAGAGACAGAAGTGAGTAAAATTATAATTAATAATAATTTCATTTTCCTGCTGAAATTATTAGTTTGTAGAATTGTTATTGTGTCTTTGTCACAATTGGCAACACACTCACTTTCCACCAAATGATTTCAGGCAATGTATCGCGAGAGAAGCACAGATACAGTTAAGCAGCGGGAAACGGGAGCCAAAATGGCGTCTCTGTGGCGCTCACCGGTGATGATGGCGGGGAAGCCCCAGCCCATGGCGTAGTAGAAGCGCATGCGGCCGTGGTCGATGTTGCGCACCTCGGTCAGCATGCGGTGCACGTGCAGGCCCTCCACGAACATCCAGGCGAAGGCGCACATGGGGAAGTAGTGTAGCAACATGGCCACCACCGAACACAGCATCTGCAGGGTCAGAGGTCAGGGGTCAGAGGGCACAGGTCAGAGAATAACACTGCAGGAGCCAGGGTCAGAGGTCACAGGTCAGAGAATAATACTACTATACTGAAACATGAAGGGGCACCACCACGGATTTTGGGCTCCATGAAAAGATCTCACATTGGGCCCCCCCATTCCCGAAAATCAGATGTTATTATATTTTTTGACGGCTAGTTTTCCGGTTCAATTTCCAACGACCAGAGTATAACGTCTTCGCAACGTTGCTGCAACTAACTCACGACAGCACTTTCTACGCGTTTTAATAATCCGCCCCCCCCCCACCACCATCACCACCACCATCATCATCCTCATCCTCACCGGGAGTTCGGTCTGGTTGATGCCGATGATGAAGGTGAGCAGGGAGAGGAAGAGCGCGGCCAGCAGGTTCCTGTGGATGCTGTGCAGGTTGGAGCGCAGCGCTCGGAGGGCGGTCAGCAGGACCAGCGTCAGGAGCAGCGCCACCAGGGCGGCCGACAGGCAGGCGTAGGTCACGGCCCTCAGGGGCAGGACGTCCCCGTGCTGCAGGGGGGGAAGAGCCAAAATGTCGGTGTTAACGGAAACTTCGCTCAAAGAAATAGAGATCTACAGTACCATCCTGTTGGTTTTCACTCCTACCCGAACAAAGCACACCTCATTCAACAGCTACAGCAGGGCTGCCCAACCCTGTTCCTGGAGATCTACCATCCTGTAGGTTTTCACTTCAACCCTAACAAAGCACATCTCATTCAACAGCTAGAGACCTTGCCAACTGTTATTCAGTAGAATCAGGTGGGCCAAATCAGGGATGAAATAAAAACCTCTTGGATGGTACATCTCCAGAAACAGGGTTGGGCAGCCCTGTTCTAGCTGGTGAATGTTAGGTTTGTTAAACTTTGTTAGGTTTGGACTGAAAAATTACAGGATGGTAGTTCGTAGGCCACCCAACAGGCTACACAATACCTCTCGCTAAAAAGGGGCACCTTGGCGTTTGAATCGGAAGGGTGAAGCAGTATATTTGGGTTATTCCTTACGAGCCGGCTAATCTCAGGCTCTCTGCAGTAACCCGGCAGAACCCTACCTCACGCTTCGACTCGTCCATCAGCACGGCGAAGCTGGTCATGTGACTGCACCGGCAGCTGACGTGGGTGGCGTTTCGGGACGCCAGCTCGCACCCCCTCGAGGACCAGGCCCCTGTACCCCCGACCCTGAGCCCGAATCACAGGAGAGAGGCGGTCAGTCATGGGTACAATGGAAGCCCTGTATGTGAAACTGTAAGAAGCGTGAATGTTGTCTGAACGTTGTCTGAATGTTGCGGATATGAAAACGCAGGCTCATGAATGCTGTGTAAACACTGTGAAAACAGTAGAAAAATCACATGAAAAGCAGGCAGGCACTATGAACGCTGAAGGAATGTTAAACAAGCGTTGTGTGAAGGTTTGCTCAGGAATGCAGGTGCTTCTGTGCATGTTGTTGTGTGAACGCTGTGACAGTCCAAATGTTATGAGAGCATTATGAGTGCAAATATTGTGACAGCATTGTTTTAATGTTTTGAGAGCATTGTGCAAATATTGTGACAGCGATGTTTGAATGCTATGAGAGCATTGTGCAAATATTGTGACAGTGTTATGATTATGTTGTAAGAATGTTCCCTGTATGCTGTGACCGTGTTATGTTTATGTTGTAAGAGTGTTGCCGGTATGTTGTGACAGTGTGATGTTTATGTTATAAGAGTGTTGTCGGTATGTCGTGACAGTGTGATGTTTATGTTGTAAGAGTGTTGTCGGTATGTCGTGACAGTGTAATGTTTATGTTGTGAGAATGTTGTCTGTATATTGTAACAGTGTGATGTTTATATTGTAAGAGTGTTGCCCGTATGTTGTGGCAGTGTGATGTTTATGTTATGAAAATCTTGTCTGTATGTCGTGACAGTGCAATGTTTATGTTGTAAGAGTATTGTTGGTTTGTTGTGACAGTGTGGTATTTAAGTTTGAAAACGAGATGGCTCATCTCTAGGGGTTATCCATTAATAAATTTGAATTTGAATTTGAAGTTGTGAGAATGTTGTCGGTATCCTGTGACAATGTTTTGTTTATGCTGTGAGAATGTTGCGATAGTGTTATGTTTATGTTGTAAGAGTGTTGCCTGTCTGCTGTGACAGTGATGTTTATGTCGTGAGAATGTTGTGTGAATGTTGTGAGAATGTTGCCTGAACGTTGTGGGAACGTTGCGCTCACGGGATGGAGTGGTTCCAGAAGACGCAGACGGGCTTGCTGCGGTCCTCGGTCTCCAGCAGGCGGTACTCCAGGGTGAGGGGGGGCTCCAGGACGTCGGGCAGGGGGTCCCCCTCTCTGTGAACGACGGCACTCACCACCGGCGTGTTGATGACGGGGCGGGTGGGGAGCCTGCGGCGGGGGGGGGTGGGGGGGGTATGGTGAGCACACAATACTCACACTACAGCGCTCAGGCAGTCAGTCAACCCTGGCTGTGTAAAGGGCTAGGAACCAGTGCACTTCACCGGACAGACCTTTACAGAAATTGCATATACAGTAATATATGACGGTATTATGTCTGTGTTTTAACACCTTTCCTGTGTATTCAATTTCCATTTGGGAAGATTTCGATATGTTTTTGATTTACATATGTGTTCAGATTGATAGATTTAGATATGTGTTTTGATAGATTTAAATATCAGTTTGTTTGAGAACTAATAAGAGTTACTTTGCTCCATGCTGCAGGTCAGTATGAACCAATCTGGGTAAAGAGCGGGATTTAGAGGGAGGTAGAGAGAGAGGGATTGAGATGGAGGTAGAGAGAGGGGGATTGAGAGGGAGGTAGAGAGAGGGGGATTGAGAGGGATATAGAGAGAGGGGGATTGGGATGGAGGTAGAGAGAGATTGAGAGAGAGGTAGAGAGAGGGGGATTGAGAGGGAGGTAGAGAGAGGGGGATTGAGATGGAGGTAGAAAGAGAGAGGGGGATTGAGATGGAGGTAGAGAGAGATTGAGAGAGAGGTAGAGAGAGGGGGATTGAGAGGGAGGTAGAGAGAGGAGGATTGAGATGGAGGTAGAGAGAGAGAGAGAGAGGGGTAGGTCACTAGCCTCAGGCTGCGGTGGTCTGGGTCGTAGTGTTCGGGCAGGAGCCGGGCCAGCGTCTTGTACACGATCACCATGGCGACCGGGAGCGGGCCGGGGGTCTCTGCCTGGCGCCTCTTCCTAGCAGGCGCCTCTTCCTCGGGGGTCACGCCAGACGGCGGCTCGTCTGTGGGGGCCGCTAGGGGAGATTAAATGAACACTTTAGTGTCCCTAGTGGAAGTTTTGAAATGTATTTTGGACACTTCTTAAGCTAGTCAAGCTGATCACAAATCTGTTGACATTTTGAATATTTGCAGATATACAAGGCTACAGTGTGGGTTTATCTTAACACACTACTTTTAGTCATTCGTCACAAAGGGTTCCTTTTTACACCAAACAGAGGTCATTTTCTTAACACACTATTGTTGGTCTTCCGTCAAATATCTACAGCATATGAGGCATCCATTTTAACAGCAAACTACACTCTGAACAATCACCTCATCGGTGGGATATTTACACAACCATAAACCATAGCTCTGACGACTGTGAGCCCACATATGCCGCTTTCATTTATACAAAGGACAAATTCTTGTGTTCAGAGTCAGTTTTAACTCAGTTATCAGTCGGAATGTGTACCATTTATATGAATAAAAGCTACACCCAAGACTAATATTAGCTCGAGCCAAACATTTTGTTTATGATAACTGCAGCTGGACATAGCTCAGAGTTTATGTGTAGAGATTAGCGCTGGCGTTTATGAGAGGGGTTTATATAGGCTGAGAGGATATAGCCCACTGGAGGCCGGTACGTGTCCTTCAGGGGAATGTCTACCTTCACTGTCGGCCATTTTGTCTGAGAACTCTGGGAACTGCACAGAGGACTCCAGGTCTTTGGGATAGGCCTCCTGGATCTCGTGGAAGTGAGGCATCTTGGCACTGGCCGGATCGGAGGAGTCGAGGTAATCCACGGCAACAACTGATGAAGAAGGAACACAAACAATCCTCCAACGGCCTGTCTTTGATCAAAACCTCAACCACGATAATCACACTTTTTATTTCCGACATCCAATTGGAAACTGTGGGTTCGCATACAAAATTCACAGTTTGGGGTGAAGGGGTATCTAACACACAGCTCAATAGAGTTACAGTGTATGGCTGAAGGATATCTAACACACAGCTCTATCGAGTTACAGTAGAGGGCTAAGGGATATCAAACACACAGCTCTATAGAGTTACAATGTAGGGGCTAACGGATGTCAAACTCACTCATGTTTTCGGTCACAATGGTGAAGGGTTTGAGGTAGGTCTTCCTCATGTTCTGAGCCACCGTGTTGGCGTACTCTTCGAAGTTACGCAGCAGGTGGGCGGCGCCTCCCTCCGTGCGCTGGATCAGGTCCCAGTGCTCCTTGTTGCTAGGGTCCAGCATGGCGCTGCCCGCCCTGACGACATTCTGGAAGGTTCCCCAGCGGAGAGAAACACGTCAGCACCTCCATATTAAGGGTTATCGATGATGGAATACACACAGGAAGCAAAAAAGCATGGAGAATTTGATCAAACTTTTTTTTTGGGGGTTAATTGTCCATGAAAAATGATTCCATAGGTTTCTGTCATCCAACTGCCAAGCAATACATTTATCAAAGCAAACAAGACCCGATCAGACCAGAACTTAAGTTTGTAAACTCGGGAACAGGAGGGCTTGTGGCTAATACGCTCCACAGTGCACTCCTGACACACACAGAATGAATATGAGAAATGGCTACCCAGCAGGGGGCAGTGTTTCCTTAAACTGGAGGTCGCAAGAAACTGAAAAACTGTGGCATATAAAAGGAGGCTGGAGGCTGGTTGAATTGTGCACTGCATACCGCGGTCTGTGTAAAGTATCTCGTGGCTAAGGTATATGACTGGGACCTGGAAGCTTGGCGGTTCAAGCCCTGTTGCCACAATACGATCTGCATAGCTGTTGTGGGGGGGATTGTCTACTGCTTCGTCAAGTGAACTGTAAGTAGTTTTGGATAGAAGCATCAGCTAAATAACTGTAATGTAGTGTAATGTAATGTAAATGACTAATGTAGTGTAGTGTAATATAAATGACTAATGTAGTGTACTGTAATGTAAATAACTGTAACATAGTGTAATGTAATTAAGTGAAATGTAGTGTAGTGTGATGTAAATAACTGTAACGTAATGTAATGTAAATAACTGTAATGTAGTGTAACATACATAACTGTAACGTAGTGTAATGTAATGTAAATAACTGTAATGTAGTGTAACGTAAATAACTGTAACATAGTGTAATGTAATTAACTGAAATGTAGTGGTGTGATGTAAATAACTGTAGTGTAATGTAAATAACTGTAACTTAGTGTAATGTAAATAACTGTAATGTAGTGTAATGTAAATAACTGTAACGTAGTGTAATGTAACATAAATAACTGCAACGTAGTGTAATGTAATGTAAATAACTAACGTAGTGTAATGTAAATAACTGTAACATAGTGTAATGTAAATAACTGTAACGTAGTGTAATGTAAATAACTGTAACATAGTGTAATATAAATAACTGTAACATAGTGTAATGTAAATAACTGTAACGTAGTGTAATGTAAATTACTGTAATGTAGTGTAGTGTAACATAAATAACTAACGTAGTGTAATGTAAATAACTGTAACGTAGTGTAATGTAAATAACTGTAACGTAGTGTAACATAAATAACTGTAACGTAGTGTAATGTAAATAACTAACGTAGTGTAATGTAATTAACTTTAATGTAACGCGTGTACCTGGTGGAAGCGTGTGTCGCGCGTGGCGGCCAGGTGGAAGCCCTGCTGCTGGCTCTCGTAGAGCAGGACCTGGGAGATCAGGTGGTGCGCCGTCTTCACGTCGTTGCTGTAGAAGACGGGCGTGTGGTCCGTGGCGTTCCGCAGCAGGCGGGCGATGGTCTCCGACCTCGGCCCGTCCATCACCGTCTTGTTGCCATGGAGCTCGTCGCTCTGGTGACAGCACAGGAACCGGAAATGAGAATAAGAATACAAAAAATAATGAGAAGCAGTGATAAATTAAGGCATAAATAAATGCTTAAAAGCAAAGTTCACCGATACGACAGTAATATAAAAGACAATAATACACTAGATTACTTTTTTAATTACAGGAGGAAATATAATAAAACAAATTACAGAATAATGAAATTATAGAAGATTGAAACTCAAGGTAAAAAAGCCATGGAAAAAGGATGTTACAAACACTTCAATGTAGCATAAGTCTGTTACACTCACACTCAAGACATGCATCACATATCCTGTAATAACACTGGAATAAGATCAATACACATATCTACAGATCTGAGTCATTCTCTTTGTGGAATGTTTGCCCCGGGATGAGGCTGTTACCACACGCCGTCTCAGAAGGCACCCCATTGGCCAGAAATGTCACGGGGCGGCGAATGAAACGCGAGGAGGTGCCCACCATCTTAGCCAGCTGTGAGAAGGTGAGGGAGGTGCAGTTGAGGACCTCCGGGGGCAGCCACCCCTGCTGCTCGTTGCAGTGCCGGACCGCCGTTCCTGGGAGAAAAAACGGGAGAGGTGAGGAACTGGTTTAACCCCTTCAGTCCCGAGAGTATGACCCTCAAGCATACAGTAACTGCTGCAAAAATCAATCACCATATGGCACTCGACCTTATACCTTTTCAACCAATCAAAATGACTGCTCGACTATTGTTTATGAACTCATATTAAAATCCAACTACATTTTCTCAACCAAAGCCAAAACCCCGTTGGGATTTGGGTGGCCCCCTTCATATTGGGCTTGGGACTGAAAGAATTAAAACTAGTTTCCTGTAGATTTCCGAGGGTAACACCCGTCATGAATAAAAATTAATTTGTACCTGCCACTTATGAGCAAGTAGCCTGAAATAAATATATTTTTAAAACAGATCACTGCAGAATGTAGACAGCCAATGAAAGCCCTTCAACGGTAGATCTCCAAGAACAGGATTGGGCAGCCCTTACTCTGAGGCAGATTACTCACCTACAGATCCCTGAGGGCAGGGCACTGCGGCGGGACGGCCAAATTTGGTTTTGGGCCACCAGATTCCCATGCTGAACACCCTCGGGCAGCCCTCGTAAACAACTGCGGACAAGAGAAACGACCAACGGTCAGGGGTCCGACACGCGCCATTAACCGCCGCCAACAGAGAGCCGTTAATGATAAACACTGAACACTGAGTTAGAAAACAGATATCCTTTCAGTTACACTGCAGACCAAGACAGTAAGTGTAGGCTTATTAAACACTAGCTAGAGGAAATGTCTGACTGACTGGCGTTCATGTTGCGTTGCGTTGTTAAGAGTGGATGACTTTAATCACAAGCACAATTTTGAAAAGTGGCAGACACTTTTATCCGAAGTAATTTACGCGAGCACATGTCATATGGTAAGTAATCGCTACGAGAGCCAGAGCCAGAGAGAGTTTCAATCACACAATCACACGACGTATTAGCACCACCGTCAAGATTCATGTCTCAGGAAGGCAAATCAGTTCATGAGTACATTTAAAAAAATGATATTAGATATTGAGGTGTTCTCCGAGACGGACAGGGGGAGGGAGGCTGACACCAATAATGTAATGTAATGTAATGTAATCAACCATCCTGGCACCAATAATGTTATGTAATGTAATGTAATGACCCACCCATTACAGTAATGTAATGTAATGTAATGACCCACCCATTACAGTAATGTAATGTAATGTAATGTAATAACCCACCCATTACAGAAATGTAATGTAATGTAATGACCCACCCATTACAGTAATGTAATGTAATGTAATGTAATGACCCACCCTGGCACCCGCCGGCTGCCACCTCGGCGAAGGGGTTGTCGCACTGGTTGCACTGGCGGCCGATGACCCCCGGCCTGCAGGGGCACTGTCCCGAGCGGGGGTCGCAGGCCCGCCCCAGCGCGCCCAGCGCGTAGCACTCACACGGGCGGCACGCGTCCTCGCCCTCCGGCCTGTAGTAGTTAGCCTGCAGGGAGCGGGGAGAGTGAAACAGCGCCCCCTACTGGACTCACACTGGACACAGCCATTTTAAATAATTAAAGGTACAATAGGTAAGATTTCGGTGTTAAAATATTGTTACAGGACCATTGCAAATCCCTTCTTACCATTGAAAAAGGTTCACTGACATGTTGACTCACCCTCTGCCTGTGTTTATAGTCCTTAAGTTCAGGTTTCAAAATATGCAGTTGACGGGCCGACACTCTGTACCAAAGCATTGTATTGCTGAACAATAGTTCAAGCTCATTGGTTGAAAATTGGTTTGAATTGCCACAGTCAATGGCGTTTCAACATCAGCGTGTTTACAGAGAAGGGGGAGGGATAAACAGGGTTGTGGTTTGAAGGAGTTTGTTACTGCTATTCCTCTCTTGACCGTTAGAAGTCTGAAATTACCTACTGTACCTTTAAGACTAAAAACATCAAACAGCTGCATTTTAACCAAACCACAAAACTGTATATTACATACCATACCTATGACATGATCTAGGTGATATTTAATTAATATTTTATTCACGCATTTTGTTGAGATCTTGCTTTTGGGGGTTCCAGATAATCAGATACATTCAATATGATGTCATAAGGACACATGTTAAACAGACTCCAGGCCTCAAGTGATGTCATAAGGACCCATGTTAAACAGACTCCAGGTCTCATGTGATGTCATAAGGACCCATGTTAAACAGACTCCAGGTCTCATGTGATGTCATAAGGACCCATGTTAAACAGACTCCAGGTCTCATGTGATGTCATAAGGACCTATGTTAAACAGACTCCAGGTCTCATGTGATGTCATAAGGACCCATGTTAAACAGACTCCAGGTCTCATGTGATGTCATAAGGACCCATGTTGGACATACTACATGCTCACCTTACACCTGCACTCTCCTGTGGTCTTGTTACAGTCGGAGTTGAAGCCCTTCTTCACGTCACAGCCACAGGGACCACAAATGGGGTTCCCCCACCACCCCCTGGGGCATGGCTGGTCCACCCTATATCAATATATTAAAATCATATTTTCTATAAGTTATAAAAACAAATGTCGCAGAACAACTTATATTTGAAAGTATGGAGATACAGTATTAAGCTGAAATTCTAGTAAAAACCGGAATACTTCCTAGTTAATGCGTACAACAATTACACAACGCATCAAGAACTAAATGAAGGGAATTTAATGTAACTCAGATAATTACACAATGAGTCCCCCAAGGGGAAAGCAATGAGATGAGATTTATATCTGCTATGCTTCCATTTAAAGATGAGGCGTTGACATATTTCTGGTAAGAGACATTGTTAACAACCAAAACGCACATAAATACTTGATTTCAGACCCCTCAGCTCTGAATCCGTCAATAAACACGGGTATTTTAATGATTAGTTTTGCACTCTGGGAAAACAGGCTTGTACTGAAGCCCCTGTGGGTGATAGTACAGCTTGAGTCTGCTATAGCCAGATAGTGTACACACCATCACCATGGAGATCATTCAACCACAAATAAACACACACACACACACACATGGAGATCATTCAACCACAAATAAACACACACACACATGGATATCATTCAACCACAAATAAACACACACACACACACACACGGATATCATTCAACCACAAATAAACACACACACACACACAGATATCATTCAACCACAAATAAACACACACACACACGCACGGATATCATTCAAACACATATGAACACAAACACGCACTTACACACGCTCACGCAGACACAGACACATACACACACACAGAGACACACCCCCCCCCACACACACACACACACACCCCCGCACAGACACACATACACACACACACAGACAGACACACACCCCCCCACACACACACACACACACACACACACACACACACAGACAGACAGACAGACAGACTCCCCAGGCAGACACGCTGAGCGGTGAGATGGGCGTGTTGCGGCAGGTACAGGTGCGTTCAGGTGCAGTGGGCGGGGCCGTACTTCCTCTCGCAGTATTGGCCGGAGTAGCTGCTCCCGCATTGGCAGGCGTAGCCGTGGGCGGAGCCGGGCCGGCGCACGCAGCTCGACGCGTGCTCACACGGGTTCAGCTGACAGGCGTCCACGCACTCCCTCCCAAAGTACCCTGGGAAGAGTGGCACAGAGCGTGCTCAGAAACACCACCCGGACAGTGCCAATTCAGCACACCCAAACAAGGACAACAAGAGGAAACTGTCCATGAGTGTGGTTAAGTGTCTTCTAAAAATACCTATGTGAAGTACAGAGGACAAATGAAAGATTCTGATGAATATAAATAGCTTGAATTCTAAACAGAATTATCTTTCACTGCACAGGATAGTTAAACCAGACGGGCGTCTGTGGAAAGTCTCCAAAGCAACAGCAGACCCTACGGCTATCCAGGACCAGGGCTACCTCTGGGCTCGTGGTTAGTCAACAGACAACTGTACCGAGGTCAGTCTTGTAAGGTGTCTGAACTCAAAGGGGCTCTGTGTGAGTCAGTGTTGAACTGTACTGGGATCAGTCTTGTAAGGTGTCTGAACTCAAAGGGGCTCTGTGTGAGTCAGTGTTGAACTGTACTGGGATCAGTCTTGCATGATGTCAAACTTCAAAGGGGCTCTGTGTGAGTCAGTGTTGAACTGTACTGGGATCAGTCTTGCATGATGTCAGAACTCAAAGGGGCTCTGTGTGAGTCAGTGTTGAACTGTACTGGGATCAGTCTTGCATGATGTCAGAACTCAAAGGGGCTCTGTGTGAGTCAGTGTTGAACTGTACTGGGATCAGTCTTGCATGGTGTCAGAACTCTAAGGGACTGTGTTATTCAGCAGAGGGCTGTTCTGGGGTCAGTGCGGGGGTTACCTGGCTCGCAGACGCAGGTGTGTGCATTCCAGGCGTCGCTGCAGCGGCTGTGCTGGGGGCAGGATTCGGGGCCACAGGGGTCGGCCGTCTCACAGCCCTCCTCCACCCCCACCCTGTGGCCCTGCTGCAAGTTCACCTTGGCCATGCTGGTGGTCGTCTCCCCCATCCGAACCCCCTAACAGTAACATGTACACATAAACATTCAACAGAGGCTCCTGTAGAAGCACACACACACACACTAATCCAACCCTTTAAAGAAGCATGCACACACACACTCATTTAACCCTTCAGTTTTTTGGAATGTTTTTCTCTCAAAATTCTAGTCTTCTATTACCAGCTTTCAGTTACCAGTCTTGTTTGTTATGTCAGCATGACAATGTTCAGTTAACAATCCAGGTTCAGAAACCAAAAGTGGACCACCTGGAGTTGGAATCACGTAGCAATCCTTCAGCCAGGACGTAGAACTAATCAGTGAAATCAGCTGGATGGGTTCATGGGTAGAAGACACACACGGCCAGACTTTTACTTTCTGACCCATGGACTTTCCACGTCTGGACCACAGTACCACAGCCTACTGCAGAGGAGTGGCGCCCAATCACGTGATCACGTGCAGGTTTTCATTCCCACCAATGACGACACCTACTGATCTCACTAATGAATACCACTTCAAACACAGAGGAAGTTGAACTAATTAGTGAAGTCAGTGGGTGTAGTTATAGGTTGGAATGACAACCTGGGTACTCTCGTCCTTCCATGGCACAAGATTGGGTACCGATGCTGGAGAGTTTCAGGTAATGGTCACGGTCAGAGGGGGGGCGGAGTCTCACCTGCAGACAGCCCCGGAACCCCTGCAGGACCGTCCCGTTTGGCCCCGGCACCCCGCCCACGAACAGGCTCCTCACCCGCTGCCCCGGGAGCTCGTTCCCGATCTGCACCGTCCTCTGTGGAGGACATCCGCCGTTTACCGCCATCCCACGCCCCACACACCGCCGCTACACCAGGGATCGGCAACTCACGCCCCCGTGACGTTTATTTGGCCAACGCTTTTATCCAAAGCCATACAATAAACGCATACTGAAGGTCGTTGGAACAACTACAGAGGTCAGTTACAGTACTGTACTCAGAGAGCATCAGTTATCCAGAGCCAAGACCATCAAGTCTAGTTCACAAGGTAAAGACAGTTATGGCATGACACAGTAGAGACAACACCACACAAACATTTCCACTATTATGTGCCATTATGTGGCACATGCAGTCACACGTTAGCGCTAAACCTTGTGCTGTAGCACACACGTTAGCGCTAAACCTCGTGCTGTAGCACACACGTTAGCGCTAAACCTCGTGCTGTAGCACACGCGTTAGCGCTAAACCTCGTGCTGTAGCACACACGTTAGCGCTAAACCTCGTGCTGTAGCACACGCGTTAGCGCTAAACCTCGTGCTGTAGCACACGCGTTAGCGCTAAACCCAGCGCGGTTACCTGGACTCCGCCGTAGTCCAGGGACACCAGGGCCATGTACTTGATGTCCTTCCCGTCTTTGGCGCTCCGGAGCTCCAGCAGGACGTGGTGCCACTGCCCGTCACTCACCCGCAGCTGAGGGAACTCCAGCACTGCCAACGTCCGGTCTGCGAGAGTGACCTCCACACACAGCACGCTCCCCCGGAGCTGAGACACGGAGAGAGACAACACTTACACCCCCACACACAGCACGCTGCCCCTGAGCTGAGACAGGGAGAGAGAGAGGGAGGGAGGGAGAAAGAGAGGAGGGGGGAGAAGAAGAGAGTGAGAGGAAGACAGAGATGACAAGAAAGACAAAAAGATGTAGAAAGACAGAATGAAAGCAAGAGAGAGACAGAGAGAAACAATGAGTGTGAGTCAGGGACAGAGGGAAAGATAGAGAGAGATATAGAGCCAGAGTGAAACAGAACCAGAGAAAGGGCAAAACAGAAAGAGGGAGAGACAGAAAGAGTCAGAAATAGAGAGATCTTCAGGTTTGGACTGTGGACACGCCAGCGTGCGCATACTCCACCCGTACTCTAGGGGAGCTCTCTCTCTCACCAGCAGGCTGATCTGGGAGGCGTCTCCAGCGTTGAGCTGCATCAGCGTTCCCTGGCCCTGCCGGGTGCGGAACATGAGGCCCAGGTACCAGGGAACGCCGATGGTGACGTCCGGATCGCTCCACGACACCAGGGCCCGGCCGTCAAACAGCAGGGGGGACGCCATGGCTGGGGAGGAAGAGGTCACAACATCAAACCAATCCGTATGGTTTCAGTGCATCATGGGAGGTGTAGTTTTCCTGGTATGGTGAGAGCTTGTGTTACTCCCAGCTCTGGACTCATGGTCTTTGTCAACTAACGACTGGGGGGAAGTGAAGGGTTAACACACACTGCAAAAAGTAACCGTCCTAACAAGCGTTTTAGTCTTGTAATAAGACTTGAGTTCTTATTTTCTCTCAAGGAAAACACATTAGCTTGTTTTAAGTCAATGTTCACTTGACAAGCAAATGTGGCAAATGTTCTCATTTCATTGGTAAAAATAAAAAATAAGACCTTAAGTCTCAACACTTTTGCGAGACTAAAATATTTCTTTGTTTTTTTGCAGTGCAGAAAATCAATCCGTATCACTTCAGTGCATCAAGGGAGTTGTAGTTCCCCAGCCGACCTCTGGCATAGCGAGAGCTCCTGTATCTCCCAACTGAGGACTACGATCTTAGTCAGCTAACAACATCGCCGGGGGCTCGAACCCATGACTGCACGGCACCAGGCGGGCTACTTTAACGGCCATCACGTCATCTTCCTCCACGGCGGCCGAAAGGCGGATAATTAGCAGGCAGGTGGCGCGCAGCCTCAAAGGAGGAGCTAATCCATAAATCAGACGAAGGCTGCAATTACCATGATCCTACAGGGCCGGGCACAACGGGGCGACATCCTTAAATAAGCAGCTTCCCGCAGTGGGAGTCTTAGCACGTTAGCCTCAGGTGAATCCAGCGCGCAGGGACCACCGGCCGTGTGGAGGAATGCCTCTCGCCGTTCCCGTGGAAACCAGCCGCGCTTGTCATGGTGCTGCAGGGGACGCGTGCCTCCCGGTGAGCACAGATGAAGCTTACTTACTCTTACCAACCGCAGAGTCAGCTGGGACACACACACACACACGCGCACACTTATACACACATATATACACACACACACACACACATACACACACACACACACACACACACACATATACACACACATACACACACACACAGACACAGACACACACACACACACAGACACACACACATATATACACACACACACACACACTTATACACACATATACACACACACACACACACACACACAGACACACACACATACACACACACACATATATACACACACACACACACACACACACTCACACATATACAAACAAACACACACACAGACACAGACACACACACACACACACACAGACACGTGCACACAAATACACACACATACACATACACACACACACACACACACACACACACACACACACACACACACACTTATACACACATATATACACACACATACACACTTATACACACATATACACACACACACACACACACATATATACACACACACACACACACATACACACACACACACACACACACATATACAAACAAACACACACACAGACACAGACACAGACACACACACACACACAGACACGTGCACACAAATACACACACATACACACACACACATATACTGTGCCCTCAGGGTACCACTGGGCCAACCTGGCCCTCATCAAGGGCCTGCCGCAGGAGGATACCTCTCGGCCAGGTGATTGAGGGAAGGTATTTTCCAACTGATATGCTGGAGGGCTTTAGGACCATGGAGAGAAACGCAGTACCAGTCGTGAGGACAATCACTGAACAGCTCATCAGGACCCAACGAGGCACACCTGGCGATTGTAAACTGCTCCTGGCCACACCCCCTCAAGCACAGATGAGCTGCGTTGACTGAGGCCAAGGGCTTTAAGGACAGGAATTCTCAAGAGCTGGAGAGAGTGTGTTATGGTGAATTCTGTGACTGTGCTGACTTTTTGTGATCTTTCATTCAGTTTGCCACAGGCCTGGAGTAGTGCCGCGCCCCTAAGCCAAGGAAAGCTGAGGAACCGAGAACCCACCAGCCGGAGGCTTTGGAACGGCTGTTTTTTTGTTCTTTCTCATCGGCCCTTGCCCTTCAATGTTTTTGTGAGAATAAATGAACCTCAGTTTTTTCACTTAAAATCTTTTGCTGCCTGGTTTTTGACCTGGGACCTCACAATACACACAAACACACACACACACACATACACACACACACGCGCACGCACACAAATACAAACACACACACACAGACACAGACACGCGCACACAAATACACACACACACACACGTGCACACAAATACACACAGACACACAAATACACAAACACACATACACACGCGCACGTACACACACCCTCACCTTGCTCGCAGTTCTTCCCTCCGTAGTTGCGAGGGCAGTCGCAGGAGTACGTGTTCCACTGGTTAACACAGAACCCGCCGTTCTGACACAGGTTCTCTGTGCAGAAGTTTCTCTTAGCAGCACAGCCTGCACAGGACCAGGAGCACAGTCATACCAGGGGCACAGTTATATCAGGGCCACAGTTATACCAGGAACACAGTTATATCTGGAGCACAGGTATACCAGGAACACAGGAATACCAGGAGCACAGTTATACCAGTAACACAGTTATATCAGGAGCACAGGTATATCAGGAACACAGTTATACCATATACTGTACATTTTAACGTATAAATGTATGTGCTTTTTGTAAATAAGCACAGTGTTTTGTATTGTCTCATAATTTAAAAAATATAATTTTTTTTATTTTTTATGAGCACAGGTTTACCAGGAACGCAGTCATACCAGGAGCACAGTTACATCAGGAGCACATTATATCAGGAGTACAGCTATACCAGGAGCTATAAGCTGGACAAGATGTCTCCTAATGGGTGGGGGGTGACCCCAATCACACAGGTGAGGAGTCAGGGGTGAGTCAGTACCTGCCGTGGTCCCGTTGTTGGCGATAAACCCAGCCATGTCCATGGGCTTGCTGTCGATGGTCAGGTTGCTCATGCAGCCCACAAAGTCACGGTTCTGGACCGGGAAGTCTTCGGGAAGGTCAGGAACACCGCCCAGCAGGAGAGGTCCTGTGAGGTCCAGGGACCTGCGGGGTCACAACGGGGTCACAGCGGGGTCACAACGGGGTCACACAAGCTCACCAACTGGCCAGAAACTTCTGGAGATGATACTTTTAAAATCCAATTACATTATTAATAGACCATAATGGATAACAGGACATGCACTAACATTAGCTGTGACATGAAGAATTTCTACTGGAAGTCAGGATGTGAACAAGCACAGTTGTAAGTCCGGTGGCTGCTATAGTCAATATCAGCTCAGCATACTGTGCTTGCTCTACACCAGCCTCACACTGACACACTCCAGCCTTAAACAACTGAGAGCAAAAGAGTGACGACAGGTGCCATGAAAATAATCTAATCTGCATACAATAATGATCATTATTGCACATCCCTCTGTCTGGCCAACAGCGCAATAGTCCAGCACCCTGCACAAGCTCACAGTGGACCAAGATCCGTGCCCTACAATCTCACAACTCAAAGAAAGAAACACAAACATATCCAGTGTATAAAATGCATGTTTTAAAACTATTTTGGTGGTGCGTAGAGAAAAGAACAAAACACAAGGTCTTATTCTTTTGAAGAAGCTGTGTGGATTTAATGTGTCATTGCTGTTCTTGAAGAGATGAACACAATGTTCTCCCTTGTTACCAGGGCCAAGGACGTCAGGCTGAAGTGGAGAGCACAGCAATCGAGCCCTCAAACCAGCCCCGACTTATCGCCCCGTACAGGGTCCCAGCCTGTCAAAGGGCTCCTTTCCTGCTTTGTGGACACATGCCTCCACTTTCATCACTGCTGCCTTCGGACACGCTCGCAGGGCAGAAGGAGAGTGGCTCTTTGCAGAGATAAGGTTTGAGAGCGAGAGGCTCTTTAATCTCGCTGACGCTCGTCTGACAACATGCTGCCCGACGGTCCGGGGAACGCCGATGGGGAATAAGGCAGAGAGACAGGCGATTTTCCGGAAAGATCGATAATGTTGCGGAGCGTCGCCATTAGAGCGGGCGCCTCCTTCAGCCTCTCAGCAGGCTGACAGTCCTCCTGAAGCTACCACAGAGGAAGAGTGAGGCGGTGGACAGCAAGCTAACAGCACTCCTCCAGAAACTACCACAGAGGAAGAGTGAGGCAGAGGACAACACACGGACAGCACTCCTCCAGAAACTACCACAGAGGAAGAGTGAGGCAGAGGACAACACACGGACAGCAATCCTCCAGAAGCTACCACAGAGGAAGAGTGAGGCGGTGGACAACAAGCTAACAGTACTCCACCAGAAGCTACCACAGAGGAAGAGTGAGGCGGTGGACAACAAGCTAACAGTACTCCACCAGAAACTACCACAGAGGAAGAGTGAGGCAGAGGACAACAAGCTAACAGTACTCCACCAGAAACTACCACAGAGGAAGAGTGAGGCAGAGGACAACAAGCTAACAGTACTCCACCAGAAACTACCACAGAGGAAGAGTGAGGTGGAGGACAACACACGGACAGCACTCCTCCAGAAGCTACCACAGAAGAGAGAGGTGGAGGACAACAAGCTGACAGTACTCCTCCAGAAGCTACCACAGAAGAGAGAGGTGGAGGACAACAAGCTGACAGTACTCCTCCAGAAGCTACCGCAGAGGAAGAGGGAGGGGAAGGAGAGGGTCAGAGTGCGGCTAGGAACCAGAACGACAGGAACCAGAACCAATCAAAAATAGCACTGACAGAAAACAAAACCGACAGAACACAGAACTGTCTGAAAACAGAACCAACTGAGATCAACAAAAACAGAACTGACAGAAAACAAAATGGACAGAAAACAAAACGGACAGAAAACTGAACCGAATGAAAACACAGCCAAGCAGAACCGGGCAGAACCGAGCAGACTCACTTCTTCTGGCCGGTCTGTGTTCCCTGGGCAGCACAGGAGTAGTTCCCGATCTGGCCACCGAAGCGCACCGCCATGGCGATGTCACAGTCGTCCACGGCAACCACCGCCACCTTCTCCCCCGAGGGTCCCTGAGGAATGCCCAAACGCCCCATGTTCGGCTGGAACACAAAAAGAAGTCATGTGACCACAACAGGAAGTAACTGAACCACGCACAACACACATCACAACCAATTGCTCATTAAACCAGGGGAAACACTGATGGGAAAGAGACATAAACATTCATAAACCGTCAACCACAGTTCAAAAACACATGTCATTTTAGAGCATCTATGGCTATTTACACTAAATATTTAATGCAGTATCCTTGCCGTCATCATTTAACCAATACAACCTAAAACCAGAATCTTCTATGGAGAAGTTAAATGTATTCAACTGAAACTCAGGGATTATTTGACAAGATGCAGCACAAAGCCATCAGGATTAAGAATTATCCATACAAGGCTTGTTGTTTGATACTTGACATGACATAATCGGGTTAATCTTTGGTGAAGAACAATTATCTTTGAACAATCAGTCTTAGAGGATTAACAGTGTATCATAAAGGAAAATAATTTATTTGCATTGCCTTATGACCTGAAACATTTCACAATGCCATTATAATCTGGCCTGAAATATATTTTCTGTTTAAGTCCAGAATTTATAGTCCATTGTTTACAGAACCAGATTACACATTTTTGTGGTTAAATGAAGCCGGTTCCTTTTATACACAGTCACTGCTCCAGTTAAACAGTCATAGACTCATAAAGTTTTGTAATGATTGGCCAGGGTGCAATCCTGCCCTGGGAACAGTTCCTTTCATCACTTCCTGTGTTTTTCCTGAAAGCCTGCCTGCAGAAGCAGTCTGAGGCTTTCTCCATGCCAAGGACAGGGTGCTATATTAGTGAGGACCTTTTCAATAGGGGTGAGAGAGAGAGAGACAGAACCAGAGAGAGGGAGCAATACAGGTAGAGGTAGAGAGAGTCAGAACCTTTGCACCTTTATTAAAACATCATCATATTGAATTCAGTACACTAGAATAAAAGTAAAATAAAATAAAACCTATAAAAAAAAAACCTGGCAATGCTCCCAGTACCTACCAGAAAACAACACTGACAAATCATTCATCACAAAGACAAAGAGACAGAGACGATGGACTCTTCAGGGACAGTAGTTTCCATCATTTGGCGGTAAGTGGGCACCCGGACCTGGCCCCACCCTTCCCCCGCCCATTACAGTAAAAACACTGCAGTTTTCCGCAGCGACTGCCAAACAAACACCGCGATTCGGACGGTATTTTCGGCACAGACACACACACGCACACACACACACACTGCCGCTGGGAGGCCCCTCTCTCTCTCCATCTCTTTCCTGTCAGAGGAGAGGCTGTGAGAGACAGGACCCTCTAATAGCTTCACTGGTGGGACAGTCGAGCGGTGCATTATGGGCAACGTGGAAAAACTGCATAGTCCTGGGTTTGCCAAAAAACATTTTAATAGTTTGCCGTCCTTGGGCGAAGCCCCACAATGCAAACACTGCTCGGTCACAGAGACGTGTCAGTACATGCTGTGAGATGAGTGGCAGACAATCTTAACCAGGTTAATAGGTGTTTGGAAAAATGAAGAAGCCAGCCATCTTGCAAAAAAGCAACAGCAACATTTTCAGCCCTCCTAAGTCTACCGGAGACAAATCTAAAATGTGCCACAATTAAATAATATTGTAATATGTTTTCTATTAATTTATTTAATTTATTTAATTTAAACATTACTTGAAGGGATTAACAACTCAGAAAGAATAATGCTCTGATTACAGCGTTAAGGGTCAAGCTCACAACGAGGGTTGAGTCACCACCGCTAACGTTTGAGAAGCAGCCTCCTCCAGATGTAGACCAAACTGAGGACCTGTATTTTTAGAGGACCTTGGGATCCGGGGCCTGGCTGAGCCTGGCTGTCCCTCTCGCGCCTACGACAGCCCGCCCTGCATGAAAGGGAAACGAGCGGCCCCCGAAATCTCATTAAAACGGCTGGAGCTCGGCCAAGGCACACACGAGGGGGTGGAGAGAGAGAGAGCGGCACGCGGGCTGGCGATGTCTCTCGCCCTGTGAACCGACCCTGCCCGCTGCTGGCCGCCGCTCTCTCTTCACACCCCCCCCTGTCAGCGCTAACACCTGCTGCTCGACGCCCGGGGGACACGCGTGCTGACGGCCGGACACGGGCTGAGGCCGGGACGCGGAAAAAAGGGGGGGGGGGATCGCTTCACAAAAACACACTCAAAGCCTCTGATGGGAGCCAAGGTAGCGGGAGAAATTTCAGTGAACTAAACTACATAGAATGTGAATATATTGTGCTACGCTTCCACAGAATGCTAACAGGTTGAGCGGTAGCACCACAGAATGCTAACAGGTTGAGTGGTAGCACCACAGAATGCTAACAGGTTGAGCGGTAGCACCACAGAATGCTAACAGGTTGAGCGGTAGCACCACAGAATGCTAACAGGTTTAGTGGTAGCACCACAGAATGCTAACAGGTTGAGCGGTAGCACCACAGAATGCTAACAGGTTTAGTGGTAGCACCACAGAATGCTAACAGGTTGAGTGGTAGCACCACAGAATGCTGACCAATCAAGATTAATTACCATAAAACTTTCAGATATATATATAAAAGAAACACGACAGAGGAACACTGGTAAGAGAAACACTGATGGGGTAGCCCGCCAGCGAGGCTGCCCTGGTGCTGACCTCAGGAGCTAGATCTGGGTGGGTCACTCCACAGGTGCTCAGAATCCACAGCAGATGTGGGGCTCTGTGTTTAGGCTGGGTGCAAGCGAGGCTCGCAGATGTGCCAGATATGGGCTGGACTCTCTGCACAGTGGTGTGCCATTTGTTACGATTAGAGTTTGGGTTAGGATAAGGGTCAGGGTTAGGGTTAGGATTAGGGTCAGGGTTAGGTAAGTAAAAAATCTTTATTTCCCAAGTTGTCCCATATTAGGGCCTCTTGGGAAATAAAAGTTTGCACTGGCCATTCAGGGTACTGAAGCCTTTAAGTAGGAAGAATTTGGTCCCTCAGGGTTAGCATTAGGGACAGGGTTAGCATTAGGGTCAGGGTTAGCATTAGGGACAGGGTTAGCATTAGGGTCAGGGTTAGCATTAGGGTCAGGGTTAGCATTAGGGACAGGGTTAGCATTAGGATTACGGCTGTTTCTCTGTTCATCATTGCTCCATCGGCATGCTAAGCACATCAGTATCTCTCTGTAACATGAGCTGTGGAGATGGAGATACTAATCAATCTGTCCAGCTGTCCAGCCACAAGCGTTTCCCAAACTTTCCGCAACGCTATTCTCACACCTGTCCTAAACACCCAGGAGCTGGCAATCATCAGGCTACAGGCTTTCCTGGCCCCTCCTCCAGCACAGCTGAACTGATTCACCAGTGGCGGGCCCCACCTCGTATAAAGTCTCGCCTCTTTCAAAAAGGTTACATAGCATGTCCCTTCAGCATGGCTATTGACTTCAAGCTCACTTCTGATTGGCTGGCCACTAAATGGTTGCACCTCTGATTGGTTAAAATGTCTTGTTAATTCCACAGGACACATGGTCTCCAGATTTTACGAATACCAAACACTCC
This sequence comes from Conger conger, assembly GCF_963514075.1. Taxonomy (NCBI): domain Eukaryota; kingdom Metazoa; phylum Chordata; class Actinopteri; order Anguilliformes; family Congridae; genus Conger; species Conger conger. The sequence continues at coordinate 11,955,486 of NC_083778.1, forward strand.
TATCGCTGCCAGTTTAAGATTGGTTGGATTTTTGGTTGGACAAGTTTAAATATTTAAGTTTAAAATATCACTGCATAGCTGCACACCATAGCTAGCATTATTTATTTATTAATGTATAAAATAATTATTTTAATCTGGTCTTTAAACTTCTCACTGCACTGACGGGGTCAAACAGGCAAACACAGTGAGTGCGGAGTGCATTGTCTGTTCCCGTGGCGACGGTGAACTTGGCTCACACACGCAGCTCCTTGCCGTCTCCAGTTTGCTTTCTGGGGTGTTGACAATCCCCCGTTTCAGCTCAATGCCCGACTCCAGGGGGGGCCGGGAGCCTCGCTGACACCATGGCAACGTATTCAGCCAGCTCCTCTCAAAGAGGGGAGGGCGAGGGCAATGCCGTTTAGACTGGCTGCTCCGAGAAACTTCATAACACGAGCCAAGAGGAAGGAGGACCGTGCCCCAAAAGCCCTCACACCCCCCCACCCCCCCACCGCTCCGATGTACGTACCGCCACCCGTCTCAACCCCCTGTCTGCTCCTTCTGCGACCCCAGGAGCAGGTCCCTACAGGTAGACACCGTTACGGCCCGAAACCGCACAGCTCCCACTGAGTTCAGGTTACTAACCGCCGGGATGACAGATGTAATTGTCACGGGAAGCAATGTATATTTTGGCAAACAAAACAAATCCTTCAGTCCTTCAGGCTTTTCCCTTGACGCCATCATAATTTTACGACGGGCGTAAACGTCGGCGAGAGATCGCGTTGCGCTGACATATTGCGGCTTTCGAAAGGGCTACAGCCCAAAAAAAAAAAAAAAAAAAAAAGAACCTGACGTGCTTCTTGTTGCGCTAGGCTAATGGACGGAGCTATAAAGGGTGCAAGGCCCATCCCTAAAAGCTAACGCATCAGTCGGGAAAAGTGCAAAACCATTTGGGAAACAAAAACCATCATCAAAATAAAGTGAAATGCTTCTGACTTGGCTCAGGCTGCTTCACAGGTAAAAGGAGCAGTGGGTTCTGTGGTTGCATCAGTCCCGAGGAATGCCTTCATAGTTCAGAGACAAGAAGACTGCGAGACGCTGTGAAAGAGAGAGAGGGAGAGAGAGAGAGAGAGATAGAGAGAAAGAGACAGAGAGAGGTGTGAGATACAGTAGATGGCATGTGAGAACGTGACAAACGGAGGTGTGAGAGGTTGAGAGGGAGGGAGAGAGAGAGAGAGAGGGAGAGAGAGAGGGAGAAAGAAAGAGAGAGAGAGAGAAAGAGAGAAGGGCCAGGCAGCAGTGGGCAGGCAGAGCTGCGATGCGTCAGATGTGCCAGGTGTTCACAGCGGATATAAACGGTGTCGGAGCAGCCAGACTCATTTGATGCGAGTGTTTAGTCATGCTACATAAACCGTGTGGAATCTATTCCTCGTACAGGGGGAAGGCGGGAGGGGGGAAGAGAACAGTGTTTATTTAGGGAAAGGTGGCAATGCAAAGACCCAGGGAGAGAGGGGTGAGTGGAGATGTACTGAAGATGAGGGGAGTAGGGGGCAGGAGTGGAGAAAGGATGGCAACTCACACCTGTGTATGTGAAACCTGCCCAGCCCGCCCATAAACGTCTCCGCTCAACCTCTCTCTCTCTCTCTCAACCATAGTTCTGTCTGTCACACCTGTGTGACGCCCGTCAAAGCATTTTTTTTTTTCGTAGGGATTTAATAGGGGCTCAAAACAATAGTATAGCAGTCATTTTGATTGGTTGAAAAGGTATCAGGGTCTTTACGGTAGTTATGCTTCAGTATCATACGGCTCTCCCGGGACTGAAAGGGTTAAAGTGTTGTACCTGGCAGGGGGGTGACGAGGGCGAGCCGTTTGACAGCATTCGTGCGTTTTGACGTTTGCGCCCTTCCGCCGATGGAAACGCGCCTTCCGTCAAAACTCCCCGGAGCGGTTTGAGGGTCAGCGAGCCGACAGGGACTCCTGGCCCCCCCCCCGGGGGGTTATTTCGAGCCGAGGAGAGAGGCGCGCAGGGGTAAGCGGGGAGATGAATCGGTCGGCAAGTGATTTACGCGCCAGACCCGTGGCCTTCCACATCGCTAACACGGCCCTGAGCTCTAAACATCCCGCGCACGCAGAATGCGCCGTCTGTAACGTGAGCACGGAGGGTGTCAGGAACAGCCGAAGCTACACGGGCCCTCGAGAATAGCCCCTGGAGAGGAGTAAATCACCAACTCCACAGACTCGCATACTGAATCAGAACTGACCCAGGAACAGTCTAAATCTCACACTTTCTCCACAGGCACACAGACCAAACCATTACATTACATTTACATTATTGGCATTTGGCAGACGCTCTTATCCAGAGTGACATACAGTTGATTAGACTTAGCAGGAGACATTCTAATCAATCTGTATATATAAACAAGAACTGACCAGGAAATCAGTCAGGATGTTTCCCTATTACCAGCCTGGTACGTCTGATTGAGGCTTTTGTTCTTGCTCATGTGTGGGGCTAGCACTATCATACTCTGCGATTGGTTCAGAGGTCAGGGGTCACAGCAGGGCACGTGTTCGCGATATCACGGTTTCAGCACGTGTGGTCAAGGGGGACTGAGCCCCGGGGGGTCAGGAGAAAACTCGGCACCCTCGAAACGACGAAGTGAGATATCAGTGTCGGGTTCCAGGCTGGAGCCCCCTCTCTCTCTCGCCCCCCAGATAAACCCCAAACGCTGTCTGCCACGTGCGTACAGCCCAGAGCCCAACCAAACTGCCCCTATCACCAAACTGCAGTCACGCTGTCTGAAACATTTCACCTCATACACACGATACACAGGACTCATGGTACATGACAGGCCAGGTCAGATACCCGTTTGTGTGCTGCAATACCCACACACGATATTTGCTCTTTGTGTGTTTGTTTTTCTCTGTAATGTATATTCTTTCAATCGGACTACCTCTTGGCCCGGCCTCTTTTTCAAAACCGTATTCGCGGTGAAATTAAATACGACGCTTTGTACTTTAAAAACTTGGCACTGAGAGGGGGTGGCGGTATTAAGAAGGTAAATGTCGTGTTTATACCTCAGTGTGAGTTCTGCCTTTGGGGCCGGGATGGATTTGCAGTGGCCTGAGACAGTAATTGGTCACCTGGGCGACGGTGGTTCAATGGAATTGAGGTTGTTGTGATGGCAACGGTGTAGCACCCTGCCCCTCACACCCTGCCCCACACAAGACCACAGCCAGACTCTGATCTAAGCAACACCCAAACCACACCCACGACACCACTCTGTCCACACAAAACCACATCCTGACTCCTTAACCACACCCAAGACAACAGTTTGCCCCACACAAAACCACACCCTGACTCCTTAACCACATCCACTACATTACATTATTGGCATTTTGGCAGACGCTCTTATCCAGAGTGACGTACAGTTGATTAGACTAAGTAGGAGACAATCCTCCCCTGAAGCAATGCAGGGTTAAGGGCCTTGCTCAAGGGCCCAGCTGCTGTGCGGATCTTATTGTGGCTACACCGGGATTAGAACCCCTGACCTTGCGTGTCCCAGTCCTTTACCTTAACCACTACGCTACAGGCCGCTCCAAGACAACAGTCTGCCCCACACAAAACCACACCCTGACTCCTTAACCACACCCAAGACAACAGTTTGCCCCACACAAAACCACAGACTTAATCCAGCCTGTCCCCTCCATGCAAGATCACAGGCCGCCCCACACAGCACCCTGACCCCACCTGAATGCGTCTAACGTACCTGGAAAAGCACCCGTTTTTACAGAAGGGAAGTGGAGACCATGCTAGCACGTTACCCTGGGAACTGGGAGCGGGGCTTGGTGGACGGGGGCGGGGCTTTGTAGCCTGGGAGGCGGGGCTTCGTGAACTGGGATTGGGCTTTGCGGGTAGGGGCAAGGCGCGGTGGGCGGGACCACTTTGTAGAGGGGGCTCTGTGGGATAGGGGGGTTTGAGGGTGGGGCGTTTTGGGCGGGGCGGGGCGGGGCGGGGCAGGGCACAGTACCTCCTTGTGGGTGAGCTCCAGCCATGCTGTGTAAAGAGGAATACGCAGCACCCCGCTGGAGTCCAGGAGGTGCAGACTATCCTGGGTAGACCACGGGAGAGAAAGCACGGGTTAGACCCCTCTTTAAAAATCCTCCACCCGCACTCCCAACTGCCCCTACGGCTCCTCACAGTAACTGTCTCTGGGCCTCGCTCGACTCTAACACTGCCACTCTACCCAGCAGGGTGATTCAAGCTTGTTCCTCCTGTACTAGAGCCCCATTTCACCGGACTTCATGAAATCGGTTTTCATTCACAAGAAATAATGGACACTGGTTGTCCATGCTAATGAGTTGCTATTCAGGAATAAGATATTTACACGGCACTAAAATATGCACTGCTGGTACTGAGCAGTCTATGCCTATCTGTCTGTGAATATGTGGATGAGAGGGATGGTAAACATCCCTTTCGATAAAATGTCTTACATTAAAAAAACATGCTTAAATTAGATAAAATGTAAGACTAAAGGAGGTTAGCCTGTGCTAACCGGCTGTGCTAGCCGGCGCTAACTGAATTCATCTGGACAGTTTTACGGCGTTGTTCTGGATTGCTTTATTGATAACCTGGCACTCCGGGGTCAGGAACAGCCTGTTTTGAGATGTACGACAGCCCTGTTTCCATTCAGCTAAGCCTGACAGCGGAACTGAGAACATAATTCACTCCCCTAAATTCAGCCCATCTGACAGTCCAAGAGGAGAGGAGGATTTTAAGGGGTCGGGAGAAGTTTAGAATGTGGAGGGATACAAGGATAAATACAGGCAAAAACAAACGTGCGCACGCGCACTCACACACACACACACACACACGCACACACACACACACACACACACACCAGGACTAGTTAATAATATTGTCTCCAGAAGTACTGTGACCAATCACATTTCCACACACAGGTTTACAGCATTTGATCTTCTTATAAATTGAATAACTTGGATTCTCTTGGATTGAGGCCCAGACACCAGGTACTCACACAGTTCCGTTTTAAAGTACCCTAAAACACATTTTAAAACGCTGCAATTCAGCAACGGAACAAACCCTTCGGCACAGCGCAGTAAACTGCAACCAAGTGCCCCAGAGCCATTGCGGCTTCCAGATTGTTCCATGCATTTAAGCTACTAAAACATTCAGGCGTCCATTTTGGCTCCCGTTCAGTCTCTGTCAGGTTTGAAGAACAACCAGCCGGAAGTCACTGGCCTTGCTTGAAAGCAACTCCCGCTTCTCGTCATGTGAATAGAAAAGGATGTGTGAAACCGTATGTCATTAATTCAATTATATATTTATAAGAAATGTTTTTTTCCCCCAACACCGAAGAACCTTCAAAATGGCCACCGCTGCGCATACATAAACGCTGTAATTTCGCGACCCGAAAGTCCTTTGCGGCTTCTTTTCTCGCGTTCCTCACTGGAGACGCGCTCCGCTCATGCGTGCGGTGAACGGGGCGGGGCTGGCGCTGGCAGGAGACGAGCGTGGTTAATCAGGGGAGGCTGGTGACCGGGGACGGGAGAGAGGCCGGCCCATTATCCCGACACAACGGCACGGCGGGGGGGCCGCCATTGTTCTCCCGTCACTGCCGGGCCGAGAACGAACACATTTACATGACAACGGGGGCCGCGGGGAGAGGCGTTGTGGGACGGTATTGTGAGGTCACCGGCTTACGTTTCCTGTTTGAGTTGTTAACCAGTCGCGTTTACCAGTCTGTTTTGGCTATATTTATACGAGCGGTTCTATATTATTAACGCTAACGTGTAACTTAGGTGACTTTTTTCCACTAAGACTTCCAGAAAATGTCCGAACTGACCCGGTGAATTCGAGCAATCCAACAAAAGAAATTCAGGCCAGCATTGTAGCTCCCATATCCCCGCCCCTGTTACCAAGCTCCTCCTCCCACACAGAAAGCCTGAGTGTGACCTCACCTTTGTTTCGCTCCTCAGATGCCCTGAAGACATGTCATTTCAGTAGGCCTGTCTCTAATGTACTGACAGCTGTAGGGGGGAGGGGTGAGGGGGGGGAGAGCTGGATGTGGAGTTGGGGGGAGGTGGCAGACAGTCACCTGACTACAGCCGATGGTTCTCACAGACGAACGAACACTTATGATTTCCGAACGACACATTCATAAAACACTGAATATTAAAAAAAATTCAGAGTTACCAAACGGCTATGGGGAGGGAGGTTTGAATTACCCGCAGAAAATGCTGAATTCATAAATATAAAATCAAAATGCCTAATGGACTAGAGTAAACAATCGACGACTGGAGGACTGCAGTGTCCTCATTCATTGTGTGCTTGAAGGCCAAACTGGTCTCTGATCTCAAACGCTGAGATGCTATCAGGTTGGGACCAGCTCATTCCAGGGACCTCCCGTCTGGTGGAATCAGGCTAAACCGCACGCTACCCTCCAGTCACGAGGAGAGCCAACAACGTCCCGAACAAATCAGGAATTTCAGGAATCCCTTTCTCCGACTCCGTCAGGGTGTCAGTAGGAAATGCCCCTCAAGGAGAAATCGTTGTGTTCCCGTGGTGACCAGGCTCTATCCCGTGTTTTGGCTTTCTCTGTGCCCCCCACCCACCCACCCTGCCAAAGCACACACAGACACCCACGGGGTGACATCTGGAGACCCCAGTTTTCCTGACCTCTGACCCTGTATAAACTCAGCACCAGAGTCCTTGGTGCTGGTTGAGTGCCTCCATATTGATTTATGAGGCCCTAATCTTGATGGTGCTTCAGGAGGCCAAGGTGATCCAACTTGATTCCTTGAGGAATCCTCATGGCAACCATTTTGGGCTTAAACGGGTGGACAACAGGCTCTGCAAACGACGGCTGAACATTCAGGAATTTACAGGCAGGTCTCAATGTCTGGAATCCCCAAATCCTGATACACCCATGCCAGAAAATCAGCATTTAAACAGCCCCCAGTGCAAGATGATGCAACTCTTGGTGCTTGGTGCAATTGTCTACCCCCCAGAACAATCATGTCATGACCGCTTTTCTTTTCTTTGTTCTAAATTACCAAAGACAAAAATACCTCGATTTTTTCCCTACTCATCAACATAATCCATGACCACAAACCAACATCAAAATCTTTGTTGGGTAGAAAGTTCAGCCTCCATGTTTAGACCCCATGGTATTGGCATGTGGTCAGCATGTTTAGACAAACCCAAACCCTTCCATTCAAATTCAGATACTTATCTACTGGTCTCAGATACATCTGTTTACTCAGTACACAAGGGTGGTGACAATCAAAGTAAACCAAAGCTACCTTTCAGCAAAACAGAAAACGGTTCTTTTTCATAAAGCTTCCCAAACCAGCTCTGAGTTTGTTCCGGTGTAAAAGAAAGAGGGAGAACATTCTGGCCCAGTCTGATTCCCATGGCTCGACCATGGACAGAGGTGAACAGACTCACTATGAACAACGTTCAAAACTTCAACAAAAAGAGAATAAAAACCGACGGAAAAACAAAACGTGATAAAAATCGCAACAGGGATATTACTCCTGCCCTTTCCCTGGGGGGAATCTCTGAACAGGCAGAACGAGGGAAGGAAACACAGAAGAGCAGAACGGATTTCACGGTCTGAAAGTCCGAAAGAGACAGAGTATCCAAATTCTGTCGGCTGAAGCGAGGAGAAACAGACTAGCCACGAAAGCGAGCCTTTCGAGAATCAAGTCGTTCCACCAACCGCGGGCCTCGCACAAGCTCCCAGAACGGAGAGGAAGACGACTCCATCCTCTGCACTCCCGGGAAGTGCACAGGGTGGGAGAAAAAGAGAACGAGGCATTCAACAAGCTGTGAAACCTGAACCGGGTCATCTTCAAACAAGCTCGAGTAACAACAACGGTGTACAACTCAGCACAGCTACATGGGAGGAAAAACCCAAAAACCACCTGCAGAAAAGCAGACGGCGTCTTTGATGGCGGAATACAGGCTATCATCACCGTAAAAACGAGCCCTGCTTCTTCAAGAAGCATACTATTTTTCCGCATTGTGTGAATCTCCGTTTAGTAGATCGAAAGCAGGTTTCCATTGTCTTGCCAGGCCCCGAGGGCATGAGTATTTGCTTACAAAGGACGAACAAAAGTGGAACGAGGAGAAGACAACACCACAAAAGATAAAAACACATAGCCTCTGTATGTTATACATCTCCTCACAACTTGTATCTGCGCCACTTAAGACAGATAATGACCCAAAACACCCATTGAATTACTTCCTGTTTTACTACCACGTCCAACGACTTGAGCGTATCGTATAGCCATTCAGGGCTGTGGTCGGCCCAGAATTCCTCTGGCCTTTTGGGTGAAGGTTGCCGTGGTGACCTACGGGAGTGACTCTTACCTTGTTGTAATAGTGCAGCTGGACTAAGTGCCACTGGCCGTCGCTGACCCCACTCGGGATGATGGGTGAGACTGTAGTTTTGGTCTCTCCTGGAGGGAGGAAACAGGAAGTGAGGGTTATAATACAGGAAGAAGAAACCATGCAGGGCATATACTACGGTATGTTTATATGAGGAAACTGCGTCAACAGTTGTACATTCATATAGACCCACAGGTTAAAGAAAAGGTAGTCTTCTTTTTGTCACTGAAAAGAATGAAGGTCTGTTGGCACAGAACAGGTCATGTTTTGTTTTGAGCGAGCGTGTGTGTGTGTGTGTGTGTGTGTGTGTGTGTGTGTCATTCACGGCTCTGTGTCACTGCTTATTACCGTGTGTGTGTGTGCATTTGTGTTATTTATGCACCTGAGTTTCACCTCAAACATGTTCACACATTACCTCAATGGGGTTTACCTGATAACAGTATTTACTTTTAGGGAATTCTAACCAGTAAAACAAAAGCTGCTTTAATTGAGAAATGCTGCTTTGCTTTGCTCTGTAAAAATCCAGGTGGCACACAGAAAATGTGTGTGAAATAGTAGGCATCAGCAAACAGATTAAGCCAAACGTCAGTAAACACAGATTAAAACCTTTCAAACCAGCGTGTCACCTGACACAAGGTAATACGAGCGGTTACGCTACTGCCGTTACCATGGAAACGCGCTCTTTATGCCCTCACGACCCCTCACCTGCGGAGAAGGTGAGCTGGATCTGCTCGTCGATGATCTCCAGGGCGATGAAGTCGTGCTTCTCGTTGAATCTGCCGTTATACAAGAGCAGGGCGTTCCGCTCCCGAGTGGCGAACCTGAAGGGCCGATGGGATGTGGTCACTGTGACTTTTACACACAATCTACACAGAGTCACTGTGACCGTTACACACAATCTACACAGAGTCACTGTGACTTTTACACACAATCTACACAGAGCCACTGTGACCGTTACACACAATCTACACAGAGTCACTGTGACCGTTACACACAATCTACACAGAGCCACTGTGACTTTTACACACAATCTACACAGAGCCACTGTGACCGTTACACACAATCTACACAGAGCCACTGTGACTTTTACACACAATCTACACAGAGCCACTGTGACTTTTACACACAATCTACACAGAGCCACTGTGACTTTTACACACAATCTACACAGAGCCACTGTGACCGTTACACACAATCTACACAGAGCCACTGTGACCGTTACACACAATCTACACAGAGCCACTGTGACCGTTACACACAATCTACACAGAGCCACTGTGACCGTTACACACAATCTACACAGAGCCACTGTGACTTTTACACACAATCTACACAGAGACACTGACTGTATCACAGAGACAGTGTGACTATCACACAGAGGGACAGTGTGGCTGTATCACACAATCTACACAGAGCCACTGTGACCGTTACACACAATCTACACAGAGCCACTGTGACCGTTACACACAATCTACACAGAGCCACTGTGACTTTTACACACAATCTACACAGAGCCACTGACTGTATCACAGAGACAGTGTGACTATCACACAGAGGGACAGTGTGACTGTATCACACAATCTACACAGAGCCACTGTGACTTTTACACACAATCTACACAGAGCCACTGTGACCGTTACACACAATCTACAGAGAGACACTGTGACTTTTACACACAATCTACACAGAGCCACTGTGACTTTTACACACAATCTACACAGAGGCACTGTGACTTTTACACACAATCTACACAGAGGCACTGTGACTTTTACACACAATCTACACAGAGCCACTGTGACTTTTACACACAATCTACACAGAGAGACACTCTGACTTTTACACACAATCTACACAGAGCCACTGTGACTTTTACACACAATCTACACAGAGAGACACTCTGACTGTACCACACAGAGAGACACTGACTGTATCACAGAGACAGCGTGATTGTATCACACAGAGGGACAGTGTGACTGTATCACACAGAGAGACAGTGTGACAGTATCACACAGAGAGACACTGTAACTGTACCACACAGAGAGACACCGTGACAGGGGACAAGGAATAACACAACAATCACAGTCAATATCAGAGTGAAACACTGTGACTGTATTATAGAGAGACACTGTGACTGTATCACTGTGACCATCAGAGCAGATTATACACACGACACTGAGGTCGAGGCTCAGCCTGCACTGATTCGCATCATAACTCTGTACTGAATGACTTCCCTTCACGAGTCAGCCTCTACCACTGTTGGACAGACAGGGGAGGAAGAGAGAGGGATGAAAAGAGAGAAAAGAGAGGAGGTGATGGGAACGCGAGACGGAGGCCAGGGCACGCCCCCCAGGATGGGAGAGGCGGGCCCAGGGGGGGTCTCAGGTCGCCACGGTAGCAGCGGAGTCAGAGCCCAGCTGCCGCGGGGCCGGCCGACAGGAAGCCGGGATCAGTGAAGCGCAACGGTGATAACGGCCCGTCACAGAGAGCCACTTCCTGTTTTCAGGGCTGCTGGGAGTTGGAGTCCCAGGCCGGGAAGCAGGCTGTATTTTCCTCATTGTTCACACCTCGTTTATCACCCAACGGCAACGGCAAGTGACGCAGTGGAGGAACAGCTCAACAGGGAGATAAGGGGTACACCGATAAAGAGAGAGATTTGGGATATTTTTCCGAGTTTCATTTGGCTATGTAAGCTGTTAATTGTTCCTACGTGAGTGTTTATCATTCTATTGCATTGTGCTGGACAAAAATATTCTTAGATATAATCAATCTTCAGATTGATCACATAGGCCCTAGTCCTTATCTTTGTCGTATTCTTGGCACTTGAAACTGAACTCTTTCAGTGCACTTGTTCCTGGTTATGGGTATGCATTTTGCACTTTGTTGTACATCACTCTGGATAAGAGCGTCTGCCAAATGCCAATAACGTAATGTAATGGAGTGCTGGGGTACACAGTGATTTGGGTACAGAGATAGAGAGAGAGATTTAGGCTGCAGAGGTACAGAGTGATTTGGGTACAGAGATAGAGAGAGAGATTTGGGGTGCTGGGGTACACAGTGATTTGGGGTGCTGAGGTACACAGAGATTTGGGGTGCTGAGGTACACAGAGATTTGGGGTGCTGAGGTACACAGAGATTTGGGGTGGTGAGGCACACAGTGATTTGGGGTGCTGAGATAGAGAGAGATTTGGGGTGCTGAGGCACACAGTGATTTGGGGTGCTGAGATAGAGAGAGATTTGGGGTGCTGAGGCACACAGTGATTTGGGGTGCTGAGGTACACAGAGATTTGGGGTGCTGAGGTACACAGAGATTTGGGGTGCTGAGGTACACAGAGATTTGGGGTGCTGAGGTACACAGTGATTTGGGGTGCTGAGATAGAGAGAGATTTGGGGTGCTGAGATAGAGAGAGATTTGGGGTGCTGAGGCACACAGTGATTTGGGTACAGAGATAGAGAGAGAGATTTGGGGTGCTGAGGTACACAGTGATTTGGGTACAGAGATAGAGAGAGATTTGGGGTGCTGAGATAGAGAGAGATTTGGGGTGCTGAGGCACACAGAGATACGGTGCTCACATGAAGGACACGGTGAAGTGGAACCTCTGCTTCAGGCCTCTGAAGGTGATGAAGGACTGCCCGGGGAAGCTGCGGGTGCTCATGTGGCAGTAGGGCTTCTGGAACTCCCCCGCGGGGCACTGGCACATGAACCCCCCCACCAGGAGGTCCACGCACCGCCCCCCGTTCTGGCACACGCCCGGGACACAGCGGCCCGAGCGGGCGTCCACCTCACAGCGCTCGCCTGCGGAGGGAGAGAGGCCCAAACTTTACCTCCCGAAACCACCCAAACCCCTACAACACGTTCATAAAGGCAACACACACTGAACAAGAGAAGAGAAGAGAATACGGCAAGAACCGAGAACAGCATTTATTTTAATAAACTCGATCTTTCATTAATATAAACTCAATATTCCTAACTTTTAACGTCAGCTAAAGTTAGCTGTAAGTTCATAAAGGCAAAACGCAATTAACAAAATGACTAGAACCGAGAACAGCAATCATTTTAATAAATGTAATTTTTTATTCATATAAACTTAATGTCCCTAACTTTACAAAGAACAGCAACCAGTGGTTTATACACAATAAAAAGCTGCTTGCTTTTACGTTCTTGCTTCTACCTTCATTAAGTCAATGTTGGCAAACCAAATAAAAGCTTCTATTTGAAATTTCTCAGCAGTAGCTATATTACAAGGGAACACAGATGGTCCAAACTTTTATCAGCTTGCATCAGAGTGAATACATAATGAAGCTGGGTGTTTTGAATTCAGTGCAAATAGTGTTTTTAAAGCGTCCTGAATTTGTACTCAACATTGTTAAATGGTTGGTAAATGATGACTTGATGGCTTGTCCTCCTCATTAATATATTTTGTTTATTTTCTTGTTTTTGATTTTTTTTTTTTTTTAAACCCACCTTCTTTGAGAAAACTAAGATATTTAACAAGCAGGATGACTACCAGGAGATTTGAACCCAAAATTCACTTGGATTTCACCCTTAAAACATTGCTGCAAATAGGTAATTTGATAACAATCTTTATGAAGATATTTCACAGAAGACAATACCACCTCCTTTCTTTGTGTTCCTTGTCACATCCTAGTATAAGATTATCAATGGAAAATACTATGCATTGAATTAGATTAATCTGGACAGTACTATTGTCATTAGTGCCCTAAATTGTCACCCAGCCTACATGCAAGCAGAACTAGGCCAACCCCCTCCCCCCCATTTCTGATCGCAAGACAGACTCTTCTCTTCTGTCCTCTCAAAGTTTGTCAAAATAAACCATCTTGTCGCTACTGTGGCCCTGACCCCGGCTGACCCCTGTCCTCCGGATGAACCAATCGGCTCGCGGCACAACGACGGCAGGACAATGGCCCGTCTCTCCACCTTGAGCAGTGCCAACACGCCAGCCAATAAACAGCTGGCATTGCACCGTTACCCCGGAAACCTCCGCTTCCCAGCAACCTCACTTCTTTAAAGAGCGGCAGGATTAAAGTCTGGGACATTTTCACGGAACATACTTGTGTTTCCACATTTACTGCACCGCTATTTATTTATAATTTGCGATGAAGAGTTTTTATTCGAAATAGACAAACCACAATAAGCGGTTACAGTACGAGGCCTTTTCCCTCCATAAATATACCAGCTCCCCCTCCCCCCTGCACTTGGAGACACCCCCATTATGTCCTCCGACCACCCTCTGCACCAGGGGACACAATGAAAATATTGTTTGAAAAACAATCACACAAAACCGCAGTTCAGACTTGACAGACATTGGCAGCTGCCGAGTGCCAACCATCTAATTTCCCCCGACTAGGCGTCCATCGGCGTACGCCTATTCACGCCACGCCTCGGGGATCGTTTCCCAGACCTTCACTGCTTTCACTGACGCGGGCGGGGCCTACTCGGCGGGGCGTGACCGCAGTGTAAAGACCGCACCGTGGCCGCGCGCCAGACCGCTAACCGGCCACAAAGAACGCAGACCGCAGCCGCTCCGGCTCCCATGGCAACCGGAGGAGCGGAAAAAAGTATTCCGCCTCCGGGAATGCCTGTAGGACGGCCGACCGACGTTTTTGTCTCGCAGATGTGCTGGAGACATCGCTGCAAGCGTGCCTGGTTCTGTTTCGCCTGCATTGCGCAACTAATTTCTTCGTAAACCGTATTTCATTTATGTAATTAATGGCTGTAAGAGAGAGGCAAATGTTTAACAGCCTCCTACGGTCTGACTAATACCGTCTGGATATCGTCCATTGAGCTTAGCGTGCATTTTATTTATTTAAATGAATGGCCATAACATGGCAGCAAATATTCAACGGCCTCCATTTTGAGGTTAAGGTCAGTTTATGCTGACAGACGATAACCAGACGCCATTGGTCAGACCGTCGGAAACCAGGTGCGGGTTTGCACCGATGTGAAGCTGACTGTCCGCTCATTGGCTGGAGGAGTCCAGCACAGCGTTTCTTTGTGTCGGCCATTTCCCTGATGAGATGTGGGCAGCGAGTGGCTCTGAGGGGCAGGATACGGGAAGCTGACCCTTATTACCCTCCAGAAACAACCCCCGTCCCCTTTCTGAAAGAATCGCAGGGATCCGGTTTCTCTGCTTTCATGAAAAACCAAAGCAGAACACAGTCACCGGCTCTGTCATCACCCCTCGTAATAACCACCAACCAGCAGCGCTTGAACTGCGACCTTCAAACACAGGGGCAGCAATTGGACAGGGTGATTACCAGGTAATTTCCCCTGAGAAGGAAACATTTGTTTTAGGGGGGGGGGGGGGTATTGTAACAGAGGATTTGGAGGGGCTTGTGGGATCAGAGGCTCTGCCGCAACAGATAACAATGTGGGGGGGGGGGGTTTGCGGCAATTTTGAGGAGAGACTATTTGCAGGCTGAGAAACAGGCCCCCCTTAACACACAATCCCATGATGCACTGTGAGAAAGGGAAAAGCTTGAGCCGATTGGCAGGGCTGTATATTCCCAACTGTTGTTTAAAAATACCAGGCCAGAAAAATGTTTCATTTGGTGTAGACTCAAAGTGTAACTGACATTGTATTAAATCAGAGGCTATAAAAATACAGCTCTGGCACACTATAGAAGCCAGGATTTTTGTAGTTCTCAAAAGATAACAATGTCGCCCACACAGGACGAAAGAGAGAGACAAGAGAGACTGAGAGACGAGAGAGAAAGAGGTAGAGAGTGAGAGACAAGAGAAATACAGAGAGAATGAGGAGAGAATTAACGCAAGGAGGAGAGAACAAAGATCAGGGGAATAGACAGAAGAGGATGGAAAGAACAAGGCAGAAGAGGTGGATAAGGAGGGAAGAATCAAGAGAGGTACCCAGACAGAGAGAGACAGAAAGAGAGAGGGAGAGAGGCAGTCTCACCGGTGAAGTCCTCCAGGCACTGGCAGAGGGAGAGACGGAGGGAGTGTGTGAGAGAGAGAGAGGGAGGGAGAGAGGCAGTCTCACCGGTGAAGTCCTCCAGGCACTGGCAGAGGGAGAGAGTGAGAGAGAGAGGGAGGGAGAGAGTGAGAGAGAGAGTGAGAGAGAGAGTGAGAGAGAGAGAGAGAGAGAGAGAGAGAGGGAGGGAGGGACAGAGGGAGTCTCACCGGTGAAGTCCTCCAGGCACTGGCAGAGGGAGAGACAGACAGAGAGAGTGAGAGAGAGAGGGAGAGAGAGAGAGAGATAGAAGGAGAGAGAGAGAGAGAGAGAGAGAGAGAGAGAGAGAGAGAGGGGGAGTCTCACCGGTGAAGTCCTCCAGGCACTGGCAGAGGGAGAGACAGACAGAGAGAGAGAGAGAGAGAGATAGAAGGAGAGAGAGAGAGAGAGAGAGAGAGAGAGAGAGAGAGAGAGAGAGAGGGAGTCTCACCGGTGAAGTCCTCCAGGCACTGGCAGAGGGAGAGACAGACAGAGAGAGTGAGAGAGAGAGAGAGAGAGATAGAAGGAGAGAGAGAGAGAGAGAGAGGGAGTCTCACCGGTGAAGTCCTCCAGGCACTGGCAGGTGTAGCCTCCCTCCCGGCTGTGGCAGAGGCCGTTGTTGAGGCAGGGCGAGGAGTAGCAGAGGTCCACCTCGGTCTCGCAGTAGTCCCCGGCGAAGCCGGGAGGGCAGCGGCAGCGCAGGCCGTTGATTGGGTGGATGGGCCTGAAGAGGACGGTGTCGGAGGCGATGAAGGGCGCCGAGCTGTCGAAGCGCAGCACGGAGACGCACTTCATGTAGTTCTCGCACGGCTCGCGCAGGCAGATGTTGTCGTCGAACGGGAGCACGCGCTGGGCGGAGACGCGCGTGAGGAGCGTGCGGTTGAGGTACACCTGCTCCTGGAGCTCCTCGGAGGGCACGAAGCGGCCGGGCGGGGCCCCCGGGGGCCGGGCGGAGAAGGTGACGTTGAGGATGGTGCCGTGGACGTCGGTGTCGTTCTGGATGTTGAAGACGAAGACGCGGTCGGGCGTGGTGGACAGCACGGCCGCCACGCCGGCGGAGAAGAGCGACAGCAGGGGCGACAGGAAGCGCTCCTGGGACATGTTCTCCAGCCGCACCGTGATGCTGTTGGTCAGCATGTCGTCCGTGACGATGGTGACGCGCAGGGTGCAGAGCGCAGTGACGACGTGGAGGCCGTCTGTAACCAACGACAACAACCACACTCAAGACCATGACACTTTATCTACGTACTACTACAACACTTTATCTACATACTACCACAACACTTTATCTACATACTACCACAACACTTTATCTACATACTACCACAACACTTTATCTACATACTACCACAACACTACATACTGATACTAACACAACACTACGTACTGATACTACCACAACACTACAAACTGATACTACCACAACATGACAAACTGATACTACCACAGCACTTTATCTACAGACACTACCACAACACTTTATCTACATACTACCACAACACTTTATCTACATACTACCACAACACTTTATCTACATACTACCACAACACTTTATCTACATACTACCACAACACGACAAACTGATACTACCACAACACTACGTACTGATACTACCACAACACTACAAACTGATACTACCACAACATGACAAACTGATACTACCACAGCACTTTATCTACAGACACTACCACAACACTTTATCTACATACTACCACAACACTTTATCTACATACTACCACAACACTTTATCTACATACTACCACAACACTTTATCTACATACTACCACAACACGACAAACTGATACTACCACAACACTACGTACTGATACTACCACAACACTACAAACTGATACTACCACAACACTACGTACTGATACTACCACAACACTACAAACTGATACTACCACAACACTACGTACTGATACTACCACAACACTACAAACTGATACTACCACAATACAACATACTGGGACTACCACAGCACTTTATCTACAGACACTACCACAACACTTTATCTACAGACACTACCACAACACTTTATCTACAGATACCACCACAGCACTTTATCTACAGACACGACCACAACACTTTATCTACAGACACTACCACAACACTTTATCTACAGATACCACCACAACACTTTATCTACTGACACTACCACAACACTTTATCTACAGAGGTAGGTAAAGTGTAAAGATTGTCTCCTGCTTAGTCTAATCTACTGTAAGTCACTCTGGATAAGAGCGTCTGCCAAATGCCCTAAATGTAATGTAATGTAATCACAACCCACGACAACACTGACACTTAATACCACCCTTAATACAACACTTTATCTACAGACACTACCACAACACTTTAACAACACATAATACTACAGCAATTCATCTACAGACACAATCACAAATTTACCCAGATATACAACCACAGCACTCAAGCCAAAATAACTCCAAACACACACATAGACTCCTCGCAAAAATAACACATACAGACTAAAACAAAATATCACAGAACACACATAGACTTAGCCTATAGTGCGGAACACTGTACACACCAGACCTGGGTCAAATATGTAATTGTCTTGGATCCAAATACTTTTCTGTGCTTGATCAGTCTTGCATGGTACGATTAAGCCAACCAAGAGGACCAGAAGGCAAAGTTTGCACTTTTTATATTTCAGAGGTTCCAATACACCAGGCAAGCTGAGTAAAGCATAGAAAAGTATTAGAATCCAAAACAACTATGTATTCAACCGAGGTCTGACTCTGGATCACACACACTCAGCCAAATAACACACACAACCTGGATCTGCTTGACTGTACAGTAACATATTGTCCAAAACAACATAACATCATTCACAGTCATACAGACAGACTGCAATCTCTCATATTTACTCTGCGACGCTGTTTCAACACCTTAAGATAGCAGATAGACCCTGTTCCGCATACAAAGCCAGCAAGCACGGGGCCAAAGGGCAATCAAACACAATCAGATAAGCAGCATTCACCAGCTCACACAGTCTGCATAGTATCAGAGACCAGCCCACGTAACGCACCCAGCTACAGTCACCCACACAAAGACAGGACACACAACATTTACAGGTCAGCGGTGTCAAGAGATGAGACACAATACGGCAGAACACTTCCACCAAAACCTCAGAACGAGAACGTTATTCTACGGTCACCAGAAACCGGTAAAATTCATTCGGTAAAATCTAAACAATTCAAGTTTGAATTTAGTGGTGTTAACTTTCAGCTTATCGTGAAAGACCCCATATGTTTTTTTTTTGCCAGGAATACACGCTTGACGCGACTATCGACTGATGACTGAAGGCCGAGCGGAGGTGTTCCCAAAGCTCCTTCGCCTCTGCGTCGAATAAACAGCGAATCGAAGGCTCGCTCGCTGTGTAGCTGCTGTGTTAAAGGCGAACCCATATTTCACCGATAGTCAGACACGCCGCAAGGCCTTTTGCCTGCAGTGTTTTTGGCACATAAAGGCAGATTCCTTGGGGCTAAATTCTTGTGCAGAGATGTCTGCATTTCCACATTCCGCCTCATAAAACAAAGTATTAATATGATGTAGTGTACAGTACATGTGTGTAAACCGAGCAGATGCCTTCTTAAATTATACACAGCTTGACTAATTTGAGATGTACAGATGCACACATAGACATAATTCATATTCTCATGCACTTAAATAGCCCCCCCCCTCAATGATTAAAGGGCCAAGAAGATATGTTGATATGATATGAAGATATGTTGTTCAACAAGCTGCATTTGGCCTCAGGGCTGGGTCATTATGACGTACAGTATAAGGATGATTTCAGATTCCTGGCCTGCACATCGGGAAAACTCACTCTCCAGTTTCTTACGCAGTGGGAACTAAAGGATGAAGCCAACTCATTTTCGTATATTCATATGTTGTTACATTTCTTGTCGTATCAATGCAGCTTGATACATTTTCATCAGAGTCAAATTAAAAAAAATTCTCTCACGCTTAGCAAAACCGGTCTTCAGTTTCGGCATTTTAATACAAATCTGAAATGGGAATAATCTCAGTTCACACTTTTATGTTTGGTGTGGGGGGTTGGTTAGGGTGGCAGCTTCACTCATTCTCTCCGTGCCGTTTGAGTGGGTCTGAATATTTATTTTTATTTTTATTTTTTATTCATATTCTCCATTCCACCTTATTTTATATCCATGTTTCTATTTTTGTTGTTGTTGTTGTTATTCTTTATGTTGTCTGAATGCACCCACAAACCACAGCAAATTCCTTGTACGTAAAAACTACATGGCGAATAAAGTGATTCTGATTCTGATTCTGATTCTGATTCTGACGTCCCTCCTCCCGTTTGAGTGACAGACCACGTTGATAAAAGAACGCAGCACAATTACAGGACAAAGAAGCAAGGCTTCCACTGTGCTACACCAGCCCCTCGGCTGGACAGCCAGTTTCAGCCACTCAGCAAACCAACAGCTGTCAAGACCTCGGCGGCCATTTTGATTCAATTCATACAGCACTTAAGAAGATGGTTTTATAAGCATTTCAGCTCTGTTGCTGGACACTGCCCATGCAATCACTCTGAGGTATCTGTTTCCATTGAGAAGCTACAATGCAGTTTTAGATTTGCCATAGTTCAATAAGCTGATGCCTCCGGGTATTTTATTCATTATGAATGACTAATTTCAGCAACGGAAAATCTTGCAAGGATTTAACCAACTACACTCCAGTCCACTGGCTATAGGAGGGGTGTTCACTCACCCGTATACCCATCCTACTTACATTAATGTGCATACACGCCCACACGCCTTTCTGTGGTCTAATCCTCCACAGCCAATCAAATCAAACTGACCGCCACAAGCAACCGGGCTCACTAAGTGCTTCGTCCAATAAAATCACAGCTGTCACAAGCGACCACTTCGCTGAGCACTTAGACAAAACTGACCTGCTCACACCCTGCTGAAGAAGCTGAGTCATCATTAACCATTCTGGGGCTGAGGGGTATTTATCAAGCTTTGGGGAGGCTGACAGATTTGGGAGATGTATCGCCCCTCTCAGAATCCTAATGGGGCTGACTTCCCCACTTTCCGCCCCGTCAGTCGTTTGACGAATGGTCCGACTTTTCGACGAGCATCCCACCCGTCGACTTGAATTACCGTCCGTCGAGACTGAGGCGCTCGTGGTTGCTAACATCTTTCTCGAAGCACAATAGTTTAACACTTAACCCGTGTGTCTACAGAACACAAGACCGAGAGTTGTGGGAGACACAGACACCTCAAAGAAAATGTATCTTCATTCTGGAGAAAAGAACAAGAGGAGGACACAAAGAATGAAAGCATGTTAATAAAGGTAAAACGTGGCAGGTTGCAGAAGATTTGTCCATTGAAGTTTCTCTCAAAGCACAAAGGCCTAAGAAGGGAACAAGAAACACAGGCAGACTGCCAACGAGCCTCAGCTGTGCTGCATGCAGGATCAACCTCAGGTGCTCTCTGTCGCTAAAGCCAAAGCAGTGCTGCAGACCTGGGTCAAAGACCGAACGGCTTTGGATTCAAATACTTTTCTCTGCTCGATTGATCTTGCTTGGTACAATTGAGCCAACCAAGAGAACCAGAAGGCAAGATTTGCACTTTTTGAGAGTGTTTCATCGGTTCCAATCCACCAGACAAGCTCAGCAAGGCGTAGAAAAGCATTTTAATAAAAACAATTACGTACTTGAGTCAGGTCCTAAATTGTGCTGGTTTTTGTTTAGCCTTAGCTGTGCTAGATTTGGTTTAGCCTGAGCTGTGCTAGATTTGGTTTAGCCTGAGCTGTGCTAGTTTGGGTTTAGCCTGAGCTATGCTAGTTTTGGTTTAGCCTGAGCTGTGCTAGTTTTGGTTTAGCCTGAGCTGTGCTGGTTTTGGTTTAGCCTGAGCTGTGCTGCCTGTGGGTTCTGTTGGAGGCAGAGGTAAGCTCAAACATCTCCTCCTGGACTCACCCCCTCCGTGACACTGCAGCCCACACACTCTGATGTAATACCTGCAGCACGGCAGTTATTCTGCAGCTCATGTTAAGACAGACGGGGTGTCCTCAGGACAAAAACACGGCCTTCATGCGCGGGCACGATATATACTGCAATCACAATATCGAAATGGAAATACGCAAGGTGCTACAAGTCGGCTTAAAAAGGAGCATCCAATAGGTGCTCGACAACCAGGTCAGAGAGATTATATGAGGCTCCTTACCCAGCCAACTTCACTGGGGCTAGCCCCGAAATAAGAGATAGCGTGCTCCCATTTCAGGCTAATCCGTGTGAGGTTTTCTGGGTAAGAAGTCCCATACAGTCACACTATATCACAAGACATACTAATGACACTTTAAACTGTAAACTAACTGATTGCTGCAGGTTGAGGCTAGATAAACGTGTTGCTTCATAACTTTGGCTGGTTCACTCCTGAAAAAATTAACCCGTTGTACAAGCTTAGTACTGATAAATTTGTACGCTTGGCATTAAACAGCAAGTCCAAATATTTAATGTAAGGTCCTCATTAAAAATGGCAAAACACACAAAGGAGATTGAAACATCTGTTAGTTATTTCTAAAGTTTGTTTTGCATGTGCAGACAGCCAGTTTAACCGTGACAGTGTATTACTAATTAACAAGGACTGTAAAAGCACACGTACAGTGTGGCATATGTCTGGATAAGGCTGCTATCTAAAAGTCACTGGTATGCAGCCAATAAACATATGGCCCATTTCTAGAGACGTGAAGAGATAAGAAGCTTGATAGATGTGTTCGACAAATGCACTCTTTCCCCACAGAGTTAGATTTCTGGCCAATCCTGGATTACATGTCAATTCCTATCATAGGATTCACACTCAGTCATTGCATTACCGTGTTGGGAAATCTTAAAGGCCCAAGTAAAGCAAGTCAATCACCTAAAATTGGTCAAAAACCTTGATCGTAGGGCAGGTGCTACCTTTAAGTATGATGAGCCCTGGTAAATTCCTGATATTTGGGAGTAGAGGGCCACCCTACGTAATGTCACCTGTTACGCACAAAATATTGACCTTTTTATTTTTTTTAATGATACCCTGAAATTGACTCTTGATGACCTTTGATCTCTAACAAGAAATATGATGGCCTGTCCTTGACAAAAAGTCCAGTTCCTTCACTGTCGACACAACATTTGCCAGAGAAGTACAAATGGACCAGGGTCTGGCCCCAAGACACACGCTTACAAACACACACACGTATGTATACACACATACACATACATACACACACACTCACTGCAGTCTCTTTAACTGAAGCGCCAGGACACCACAGACAATTAATCCACAGATTCCAAAAAAAAAAAATGTGGTTTGTACATGTATCTCAAATAACTCAAAACCACAATCCCATTTCCTTATAAATGCTGACAGGGTAAAATGAAACCAACAGATCATCATCATCTGTCAGACTTTCCTGCTATTTATTGTGCCATTTAAGATTATTTAAGCCAAGAAAACTATTTAAAAGGAGATAGCTGAGGCACTAATCCCCGCTGTGTGACACTATTGAGTCCACTGATCCCTAGCTTTCAACTGACAATTCAAATTTTTGAATGACAACAAAGCCAGCCAATAATAGGGGTGGAAGACTACACCCACCAATCCTGTTATCTGTGAAAAAGCTCCCGACCTCCAGAATGCCTCAAACTGACACCAGAGTCTTACGTGCCAATGAATCTTTGCCTTAAGTGCTGTAAAATGGATAGTTTCGCTGTAAAGTTTCTATTCTATCATTTCCACCACTAACCGCCATTTCTACTTACAACTTGTCATGTTTCACGCCTAAAACTCCGCACCCATAAAACTTGTTAAAAGTCCATTAGCAGAACTGTGTTTGTACTCCAAGTCCAGATACATTTTCCCACGAAATGGGAAGAATTCCACTTATGACATTATCACCCTGCTCGGCTCGGGGAAATCCTACAGCTGTAACCAAGAGGGGTTGGGGGGTGGGTGCACACGTTCCACTCGCTTTATAGAAACCGTGAATTAAAATAAAATTGGGTCAGAATGTTGCTTGGCGGATAACCCACACCCAGTATGACTCCCTCTGTGTATTGATGACCAACTGACAGGTTTGTATTTGTAGCTTCCTGTGTGATTTGGCAGGGGGAAAAGTTACAGAATCTCAGTAATAACTGGACCCCCTCCCCCCAATAATGGGACCCCCCACCTTGTTTCCAGGCCCCTCAGTTTGGTATCAGTATCACTTAAATTTCACTTTCTTTGTTTCTAAAAAATAAATATTATTTCAGTTTTACCGAACACTTTCAATTGACCAAGATAGTTTATTGA
This sequence comes from Conger conger, assembly GCF_963514075.1. Classification (NCBI taxonomy): domain Eukaryota; kingdom Metazoa; phylum Chordata; class Actinopteri; order Anguilliformes; family Congridae; genus Conger; species Conger conger. The sequence continues at coordinate 11,979,164 of NC_083778.1, forward strand.
TGTGCAACTAAGGATATTTTAGAGCTTTAGCTTTACAATAGCTGACATAGAGGAATTGTGGTTTGTGGCCAAGAAGGCAAGGCAAGTTACTCCAAATCAAGTTGTACAATTATGTTTCCAGAGGCTGTTCATGAACACATTAAGTGTTTCGCATTGAGTCACAATTGCATTATTACAAAATATCAGTTTTTATACTTACCAGTTGAACCCAATATATCCCAAATGAATGCATCAGCATTCGAGCCAACCACTTCCCTGAGCACAGACAAAATAATAGTAAACATTGGGAGGTATTCATACATACAACCTCCCGAGGCAGAATGTCTCTGTACAAAGATAAACAGATGAAAAGATCTGGCTGGCTGCAGGTGTCTGAGGAAATGATGAAATTAAGGCTGTCAGAGTTGATCGCGGTGTACAAACGTGCCTCATTGACTGGATAAGACAATGACAAATCTGTTTCCACAGGCGCGGCATTCACACACGCCACAAACTGGCACGCGTGAACGACAGCGATTCTGCAGCAACTCAACCGCGAGAGCCACGCTTTCACGCTTCAAAGAAAGGAGTAAAGTAATGTTTTAAATGTCTGAAATATTTTTAAATATGGGAAGCATTTCTACTGACACACTGCCATGCCCTATAGCTGCCCAAACAGTTACACAGAAAGAAAATATGAGACTCGGACAACAGAAACACCCATGCCACAACACGGATCACAGTCGCAGGCACCTAACAGTAACAGATTAGAATTCTAGAACTCTCCGTAGCAGCTCCTGTCAATCAAAATCACTCATTTCCTTCCTTGCGTAATAGCCCATGAGGAACTGGACTGCAGTAAGAGCAGTGCACTCTGGGATGTAAAAGCACACACTGTATAATTTTAACCCACCTGAGCATCACCGGGGACCAGGAAAGCCATAAAGGACCATTAAGAGGTAATGTACGCTCCTCAGCTCTCAGGGGAACCTTTCAAAGAGCTTTTATACGGTGGCTAGATGCCCTAACACAATACAGTCAACAGCACTTATGGCTTTACGGCTAGCACAGAAACAAAGTGCGACACACACACACACACATAAACACATAAACACACACAAGCACATAAACTGTCAACAAACAGACAGGCAAATAAAATCACCACACACAAATAAACATACACACACACACAAGCGCACTCATGCACAGGCAAAATACATACACAAACACAGAGGTAAAAAAAACCCCACACATACACAAATAAACACACACAGGCATATACTGTAAACAAACAAACAAACAAACACACACACACACACACACACACACACCCATGGGATTCTTCAGATACAATGGAGCAAAACTATGAGCAAATGTACTTTTGTCACAATGCAAACAAGAAGGTAAGAAAGGTAGCACAGGACAGTCAGAGGAGGAGGGAGACTAGGAAAGCGCATATTGATATTATTGGATATTAGATATCATGCGCATGTATTTGGCAAATGGGTTAAACTCTGCCTTCCTCACACCAACAATACTCCCCCTACAGTGGGGTGTGGTGCAGTACCTGTGGGGGTCATCTGATATAAACATGCTTGTGCTCGCACTCCAAAAACACGGGGAGGGCTGTTTTCCCCCACCCTGACCCCACCTTGGACCTTTAGCCACCTTTCGCTGCACTTCAAACATTCCTTTCTCAAAAAAAAATCCTTGAAGGAATTTCCATGAATTCCTTCATGCATTTTTTTAACCTTACAAATACAACTGTGATTTTTAGCCTCGATGCTACTGTGTTCTTTTCCCTGCATGTGTGACGCTTGCTTCCATTTTCTCTCGGCGTTTTAAGGGAGAACTGCATAACTGATTCTGCATAGCTTTTGCTTGATAACAGTGCACCATAATAATAATCCTGCTACGTGACTCACAGAGAATTAGGTCTACAGAGAGTTTCAGACTTTGGTCCAGGGGTCTATACAACTGGGCAACTGCACTGAGTAAATCCAGGAACCTACTCAAATCTGGAACATGGACTGAAGTAAACACAGCTGCTCCGGGTTTTACCCCACACAGTTAACCTGCTAACTTAATAATCCTGCTTCCTGATACAAGCCCCTGGCCCTGGTCTTTGAGCACTCTGGGTAAAAACGTATCTCCCCCTGACCCTCGTCTTCGAGCATTCTGGGTAAAAGCACATCTCCCTGCTCATCGTCCTCTGGGCACCCTGCAGTTCCACCCGGTCTCCTTCACACCTGAAGGAGCGGCCCCGCCCTGTGAGTGAATCTGAGGTATTCTCATAAAGCGAGGCATCTCTCCCGAGCAGGGCTTCTGTCCGTCAAATACGCGCAGTGCACCCGCGCGTAGACCCCCGCCGCCCCCCGAACAGCCGAGCACCGGCTGTCTGGCATTCCCCCGGCCGCAGATGAAGATGAAAGCCCTCCTTTGTTTACGCGCCGACGCGGGGCAGTGGGCCGCCGCCGTCGCCGACGGCAACCAGGTGCTGAGGTCAGCCCGGCCGCTGGGGAGGGGGGTTGATGTCGGGTGACTGCGTGCGCGTGGGGAGTACGGCGCCCCCTGGGGGGGGGTCACCTGATCGCCTGTGTGGATATCACACCGCCCCCCCTTCCCTGGAGGCTAGCCGCTCATAGACAGCGCGCTGCCCTTGAAGGCCCTATCTGCCTCCGCAGGTCTTAGCTCTTTCACACGCGTCAAACGCAGATATGACACACGCTTCGGATACAATGGAGGGGTGAGATGACCAGAGTTTCCCAAAGCGCTTTACAATTTACAGTTTACATCTCGTTCACCCATCCGCACACACACACGCTCTTCTCACACCAGATAGGCTGGCATGCAAGTTACCAATCAACTCGTCGGGAGCAAATGGGGTCATCAGCTTGACGTCGGGCATCGCCAGGGTTGGGCAAATCTTCGCCGGCCGGCTATAGAGGTGCGAACGACAGGGGGCCGCAGCTTCAGCGGGCCCTCAGGGGCCCATCCGTAGAGCAGGGGTCAGGTGTAAGGTGATTTATTTAACCCTGTTTGCCCCCACCCCCCCGCCCCCCTAGGTAGCTCACCACAGGTGTGAAGTGTGAGGTGTGAGGCGTGAGGCGTGAGGCGTGAGGTGTACGTGCAGGCATCACCTGCATCACCTGGTTTGTCACCTCGTCCATCACAGATTGCATAAGCGTTGCTATGCAGCACCTCGAGGTGTAAGGAAGGCGTAATGCAGAATCCTGATCTTCCTGTTCACTATCAGTCCTCAGGCTATTCAATGTCACCCGCTGTCTCCGCCGAGAACGCACTTCGCGTTAGCTCCTAGAATTTCAAATTAACGTCACGTCACATTAGCTGACACTGGCACCGTAAATCTCACGACATTAAGCCTTTGAGTTCAACTTTGGCTCTATGGTTTAGAGGCGTCGTCAAACGCCCTTACCTGGATGTTATTTACCTGGTTTTCACCCCTAGGGGCAGTTTGCAATGCTAAACCTGCAGCCTGTAGCGCTCAGCGCTCCGCCACACCTAGGGAACACACTCGGCACTCCTTCTGATGAAGCGCCCGATCTCAAACAGCGTTTGATATCCGAGAGACTTGGATGGGCACTCCCGCTGGGAATCTCCCCTCTCGCGTTACAGTGTCGCTCTGCTCCCAGGTCCATCTCAGGTTCCTTACTGCCAACTTACTCCTCTATTAATTAATTTACACAGTCAGAGTCAGCCTTGGGCCTGCTATGGGCCCGCCAGGAATACCGGCCATTTTCCCAACTGACTGACGACACAGCCGTTTCAGACCTAAATGCATAATACTGGATGTGTTTTGTACCTATGCTGAAGTAAAACGCAATTTTGGAGATTTCGAGGAATTACGGGCACACAGTTTTGTCAAGACTTGAGGCAAAAAACACAAAATTGCAACACGTTGTTTTGTCGCGGATTAACACTTGCCAGTACGTGACAGCTTTAGAAAGGAACGCGGGTGAATTGGTGTCAGGGATGACAGCAGGTGTCAAACTGCAGAACCGGGCGGGTTAGGTGTCACACGACAGCTATTCCCACTGACCTGTTTACCGAGTCGTGCTGAAATTCACCCGACCCTGATGCGTTTTCTCCATTCCACATTCACACTGTTGCACACAAACACTAATAACTGACACAGTGTTGCTCAGGAAGAATGCTGGAGGCAGTAAAGTGTGATTTGATAAATGCTACTTCATTAACACACAGCTTGTTCAATAACTGAGTTGGCTTGCCTGAACTGGTCGACTGTTTGGGATATTTAGCGAGAGTAGCCTCTCTCTGTGTTTGCGAGTTGATGCTTTTGCCAAACCTCTGTACGTCTGATTCCACAGACTTGCAGCTTTTGTAACTCTGACTTGAGTGCGAAAGAGCAGAGCTGTATTTGGCCAAATAGGTGACTGGCTCGTAGGGCAGCACAATATATTGGATATTTATCATCAACGCAATATGAACATACAAGAACTGCAAGTATTTATTTAAATTGATGTTCTGTTAAATCGATTGGCTGTTCATGTGCAATTTGCTCAATGAAAGCATATTGGAAATAATGAATTACATTTTTATTAAGTGGGCTATTCATTGTTTGGGGTTTATGTTAGCAGTGTAGCTATAGCAGGAAAATATTAGAACTGTGTACGCTCCAATATTTGTTTATTTATCATAAGTCGCATCATTATCACAATATTCAACAACGTTATCGCATATCAGGCAGCCCTACCGGCTCGGGCGATGGTGTGGGGGGGTGGTGGGGGCCCTAAGTTTTCATTGTTTAATATTTTGGGTCTCATTTTTAAGATCTCACCTCGGGCCCCGACAGACTCATGGGCTGGTTGTGTGAGAGGAAGAAAGAGAGCGCTGTGTGATACCGCGGTGCGTCTTTAAGCTCGTTAATGTTCTCGTATACATTTCCCGTCGCACAAAAGACGATTGGCCCGGCGTCGAATAGGACGGACGAAAGCCTCTATAATTCCGTCCGCTCCAGCCTTCCGGCTGTGCGTTTGAGACTGCGGTCTGGAGAAAAGAGAATTCCTCCGCACACTCATGTTACGGCCGCCCCGCTTGCTCCTTTAAATGTACACAGGTTTTTTTTGTTCCCCTGGCAACCTTTTTTTTTTTTTGTCATTCGAAATGGGCCAATGGTTGGAGTGCTGGCCGCTAAGCCGTCGGTTTATCAGTAACCAGGGGCGAACAATGGCTGGAACCCAACACCGCGGAGGCTCAACACCGAGGAGGGAGAGAGGGAGGGAGGGAGGGAGAGAAAGAGCAAAGAAGAAGGTACGGGAGAGCGAGAGAGAGGTCTTTCACACTCCGGTTAGGCCTGGGCTATGAGCGTTCGGCTTGAGGCCAAGGCGAAACGTAACCACACCCTGTTGCCCTGATGGAAACTGTGAGAACCAAGGGTCTGACCGCCACAACTCCCCTGAGCACCTTGCAAAGATATCACCAGCCAACTAACCTTCTGATCGTTACATCATCAGGACAATACTTTATTTTTAAATATCTGCTGTCATGTCATTCAATATGTCAAATAGGTACCTTCAAGATATCACCAGGCCGAGGATGACTGAGAAACCAATGGCACAGGAAAAGGGGTGGGACTCCTCCAGGGTCAAAACTCACACTCACACTATACCAAAATTCTGTTAATTATTTTCACCATCATGAAAAACGATTTATTACAGCTCTAAAAATGTTTTCTTTGGGACTGCCTATACCATTTTTTAACTGCCATCGCCGATTCTTCCAAAGGAAATTCATGGGATTACATGTAATTACTGGACATTATTATGTCAACATGCTGCTAATCGCGGAGATCCCATGTTAGTTGCATTCCAGTGGGGGGTGAGCCCGAGACATTTCCATAAGACCAGGAGGAACAGGGAAGCCGTACAGCCTCACACTTCACCATGACTCCGCTGGTTTCACGGCCTTTTCTCACCCTCTCTTTAACGTCTCGCTTTATTAACATTCGTAACGTTGATCCGGTGTAATCTCACACTTTTCTGCCCCCGATACCCAGACAAAGGGCTTTTGTGCGCGTGTGTGTGTGTGTGAGAGAGAGAGAGAGAGAGAGAGAGGACGGACAGGGCTTTCTGTGTGTCGCGTTACAGGCTAACAGGTTCCCTTCGATCCCATCCCCATGAGTCACCTGCTCCAAACCCACTGCGGTGACTCGCAGTGAGTCTCTACCCCCTCCAACAGAGAGTCTCTACCCCCTCCAACAGAGAGTCTCTACCCCCTCCAACAGAGTCTCTACCCCCTCCAACAGAGAGTCTCTACCCCCTCCAACAGAGAGTCTCTACCCCCTCCAACAGAGTCTCTACCCCCTCCAACAGAGAGTCTCTACCCCCTCCAACAGAGAGTCTCTACCCCCTCTAACAGAGAGTCTCTACCCCCTCTAACAGAGAGTCTCTACCCCCTCCAACAGAGAGTCTCTACCCCCTCCAACAGACTGGATGGAAGCTTCTGGAACCCCCCCCCCCCCTTGCCCCCCCCGGCTGCCCCTTGGGAGAGCAGGCCTCCCGTCAGCCCGGAACATCTTGGACCTCATCTTGACAGGTTCTCACACCGAGCGAGGAGATTTGTGTCTTCGCAATTATGTTTTTCCCCAAATCTCGCTCCCCTGACACGAGTATCTGCGCTAACGGCGGCTAGCTGTCAGTTAGCATGTGACAGGTAAGGTGAGACTCAGACTCAGAGACCGTGTCTGTAATCTCTGTACACGCGATTGCATGTATGTGTGTGTGTGTCAGACTGGGGTCAAATGCAGTTATTCAAATACTTCTCTGTGCCCGGTTGATCTGGCCTGGAACTGACCAAGAGGACCAGGGTTGGAACTATTTGTATTTCATAGGTTCCACAACAGACCAGCTGAGTAAAGCATAAGAAAATATTTGAAAACAAAACAATTAGGTATTTGACCTAGGTCTGGTGCGTGCGTGTTTGGGGGGGGGGGGGGGGCTGTCAACTGTCAAAGAAGAGTGTTTAAAAAAAAATCCCACTTTCTCCACTAACGTCTAATCGTGGGCCTGGGGCGAACACAGACAGGAACACAGGCAGCAAACAGCCCTCCCTAATCCTGTACAAACTATCATGGACCTGCCCTGGGCGAGAGGGGGCCTCGGGACCCAAACAAAGAAGATATCGCCTTTCGCTTAACACCCACCTACATACAACCTGCCACGTCCCTCAGAGGATGGATTTCCCCCAACGACGAGAAGCTGCGAGTCTCAAAGCCCAAAGACCCGCTTAAAGGGAACACGTCCTGTGACCTCAATAAGAATAATTACAGTGTTTCACGGATTACAGACCACAATGCCAACAACAATACTTGCATGAAAAGAAAGTGAACAAACCCCCCCCACCTAAGAAAACCTAAATTCACGTTGTAGCATCTTCCAAATCCACACAGAGTTTATTCCAAAAATTACATGAGAATATTCATTAGTTTAGTATGGTTCCTTAAGCCTTACACAGCATATAGAGTATGTCCACATTGTAGGCAGAGACATCGACTGAAGAGCTCAGGGATTGAGTACTTGCTCAGGGATATAGGAGCCCCGAGACAATCAGTTAAACTGATAAATGTGTTCGACTCTGACAACATAATTAATAAGTGTGTGGGGAAATGGGTGGACTCCAGCTGTACTCTCCTCGACTGTCTGCTCTCGCCTTGGGTAGACACCAGGCTAACATCCTCCAACAAAGTTCCCGAGAACATCCTGAATAACATACCGTTTAATAAAATAAAGATCAAGTGATGTCACCTTACTCTGAAAACACACGAGCCCCATAATTTCCGGAGTACCTTGGCAACAGCCAATGGAACAACGTCAAAGGTTTGGTTGGTGGACGCCAACTGTCAATCCCCATTGGGATCCGGGAAATGTACCTGGACGTATCCACCAATCACTATCAGGAGTGTACTTTTGGTTGTTAACAACATACTCAACGATTGGCGGACTCTTCCTCTCACTTTTCGACGAGTAAGGCGATATCCTGGCTACCTCATCCCTATTCTGTTACCGCTGAAGTGCGTTTGCGAGCCCACACACTGGTCTTCTCTTTAACTCAGCAGGAATTGTTATTCCTTGAGAAAAGATTTCAACAGCTGCAAAGGATGAATTACCGAAGGAAGATCCGTCGCTTTAAGGATGGAACTGCTAGTGCAGTCACATAGGGCCGGTGGTGAAAGCGTAAAACTTTCACCTCCATCCCTTTCGCCTCCGGGCAATGTCCAAAACCAACGTCCCTTCTCCATTTCAACTACCTCTGCAAGATCAAACACGAGTTAGATTCCTCCCCTGCTCATTTAAGACTGAGTGAAAACTACAAAAAAATTGATTATAGCCCTTTCCTTTCCTGAGGCCAGCAGTTGAATGCATTTCTCATTTTGCGCTCACTAACATCATAGCCATCAGCTCTGCTTGTGGGGTTTACACACTGAGAAGAATGAAGAATGGGACAAACCGAGCATGACGCTTCCTCGAAGGCTAGCTTTGACAGAGAGGCGCTGAGATGAAGAGCCTGGCTGAGTTTAGCGCACGTGACCCAGACAGACGGTAATGCAATAGCCGCTCCTATAGGCTGTGGCCGGATATAGCCGTAGCCATGGCAGGAACAGAGAGATGAGATTTCCTTTCGTGATAACTTAAGGATGGGGAGGGGGGAGAGAGAGAGAGAGGGAGAGAAATAGGGAAGAGAGGTAGCCAAGCAGTGAAGGGATGGGCCTAGAAATCGGTCCCTCAAATCCAAATCCAGCCCTGGTCTTTTCCCCCGGGGCAATTAACTGAAGAAGTAGTGCTCCTGATTGGCCAGACTGTCTTCACACCTGACTCCCAGGTGAAGGGAGGGTGGAAAACCAGCAGTTCTCAGGCCTCAAAGACCCTGGTTAGTTTATCCCTAATCTATAGCTTCTTACATAGCTGAAAAAAATTGATAATTTAGACTTCTACCCAAACCTGCACGAGTGCTTTTGATGAGGTTGGTTTGGATATGATATTATTCTTTTTTCATTTGTTTACTCTGCGTCTTCTCTTAATCTCGCTCAAAGCCTCCATCTGAAGAAGCCCTTAGCGGCTATGCTAATCTCCACCTGGCACACACCTGGATCGGCGATCCCATGCAGGCGGAGACAAGTGGGAATGCGCTCCGGCTTCTGTGACATCACAGGTCAGAGGTCGTGTGGATCAGCAGCAGATCCTTTGTTTTTACACCGAGACCACAGAGGGCTTAGCCTGCTGCCACTCAAGGTTACGCTGCCGCAGTAACACAGTCAGATCATATGCGAACGGCCAACCAGCAGCACGTAGACACACACGCACACACGCGCACACATGCGCACACACACGCACACACACACGCGCACACACACACACACACACACACACACACACACATACATGCACACATACAAGCACACACACGCCCACACACATACAAATACATGGGTAAGCACACATACACACACGCAGATGTGCACACACACTCAGACATAGAAATACATGCGCACATACAAGCACACACACACACACACACACACACACAAATACATGCACACACACACACACACACAAATACATGCACACACACACACACACACAAATACATGCACACACACGCCCACACACATACAAATACATGGGTAAGCACACATACACACACGCAGATGTGCACACACACACACACTCGCCCCCACACACACACACACACACACAAACACACAGAATATCTTTCCAATAACAGAACAATACCTCACAATAGGGGTTCCTTCAATGATTTTGGGCCCCATGAAATGATTTCATATTGAGCCCCACCACCACAGAAAATCCTATGTCCTAAAATTTTAGAGGGTACCTCGAGGCACTTTGAATCATTCTAGATATGTTCAAAAATGACATGCATCAACTAACACCCACAATTACAAGTAAAAAAAGATTACTGAAATCACCTTCCGATAGCATGTTTTTGACTGTGGTTATCAGGCTTCATGTCAATGGTCTTGGTCGGTTCTTATTGTATCACCTAACTATTACGAATGAATGATTTTGATTGCACGGCGTGCTTAATTCCACAGCGACTTAATGCGTTATCACTAAAAACAAGTGCAGAAGCCCAAGCACGTGACTCAGCGTGCACAGGAGTCAAACACAGGAGCGAATGAGAAACGCTTCAAAAAATCTCACGCAGACCAGTGACTAAACCTGGCTCGAGATGAAAAGAAAGAAAGTGCCTCAAGGAGGGAGGGAGGGAGGGAGGGGGAGAGAGAGAGAGAGAGGGGGGGCAGAGGGAGAGTGGGAGAGAGAGGGACAGAGGGAGAGAGAGGGAGGGAGAGGGAGATGGAGGGAGAGAGAGGGGCAGAAGGAGAGTGGGAGAGAGAGAGGGAGTGAGGGAGAGGGAGGGAGAGAGAGAGGGAGTGAGGGAGAGGGAGGGAGAGAGAGGGAGAGAGAGGGACAGAGGGAGAGAGAGGGAGGGAGAGAGAGAAGGAGGGAGAGAGAGGGCCAGATGTAGAGTGGGAGAGAGAGAGGGAGAGACAGGGAGAGAGAAGGAGAGACAGAGAGCGTGAGAGGGAGAGAGGGAGAGACGGAGAGAGAGAGAGAGAGAGAGGGAGGGAGAGAGAGGGGCAGAGGGAGAGGGAGAGGGAGCGGTAGGCCGTGCGTGCATGTAGCAGCACGCTGACTGCTAAGAGCGCAAAGCTAACTGGAAGTGATCGTTTTGCAGAGGCCTTCTAATGACACACTCATTATCTCATCAGTAACGAATGGGGCTGCGGTGAAGGCGAACTGCGGGAGGAATACTGAACGCTGTGCACACGCACTGAGCAAGCGTCGCCTGTGAGCGAACCCCACATTCCTCTCCAGAGTTTTCCCTGCCTCGGAAAACTGTGAGCTTGTCACATCTATTGATCCACAGCAAGAGATTTGGGGAATGAGGTTTTTTTTTTTTTTAAGTTTTTTTTTAATCTATAAAAAAGGCTGAAACTCCATATCTCACATATGTTTAAAAGCCTAAAAGGGACAACTATGTTGTTACAGAAATACCCTTCACAGCTAAACAGTGATTTTTTTGGTGGAATGTTGACCTGTATTAGCTAGAATTTTCAAGAAGGCGTAACGCAAATAGCCTGCAGCTCTTCCAATGGGAAAAGCACTTCACTCTGTCGCCTGACAAACACAAATGTTGCCCTGCTCAAGTCCTCTTGGGTTGGAGCTGCAGTCCTTAAGAACCTTCTAGACTGCCAACCTATAAAAGGGCAGGTGGGTGTGCTAGCATGAGTTCAAGTCTGCAGACACAGACGGCGGACTGAAAGAGGGGCGACCCCCTCGCACATACGCATCGCATTATCCTATCGGCCGGGACGGGCGTGTTGTCTGAGGGGGGGGCCTGGGTGGGCTTCCTGTCGGGCCAAAGGCGTCCCGGGTTGCCATGGCGTCGCTATTGTCATGCCTGAGTCAGACTGGGCAGCGCATTAATACCAGTCAGGGACGCCCCCTCCAGGGGCAGTCACTGGCTTTGAATACGGCCATTGAGGGGCTCGGCCAAGTGTTCATTTCAAAGCCAGAGGCCAGGCTGATTTATGGCGGTCGTACCTGCGTGAGACGCTAGGAGAGGTCAGACCACTAAACGCATTCTGAGCTCAGCTGACCTAAACCAGAACTCTCTTATAGAAGACGGTTTGTTAGTGCAGCTGGGCCGTTACAGAAACTCAACATACTGAAACAAAATGTATTGCAGTGTATAATACATATGATCGAGATAATATATTTCTCACGAAAAAGGTATTGCAAGACTTTACAATACGTATGTGGGAAACAGACCAAGTTACTGCCACTCTCAAATATTTAATATTATCCTAAATATATTTTTTAAACCAATGCACTATGAAAGGTGTTTATTACTATGGTTCCACAATGTCCACAACTATATTGCAGTATTATTTATATTTATATTTTCTATTTCTTGCAGGAGGCCAATGCAAAGAGACGTACTCCGGTATGACTGGGGATGCCAGTTGACTCAAGCTCAAGATACTGGGTTTCGATTCCACCGCTGATCCTACTGGACTTTTGTGCGGGTTAATTAGCAATAACATCCTCACGCTTTCCCTTCGCTCAACAGCGCCTCCTCTGGTCTCCCGGGGAACTCGCGGCCTGCCCACAGAGAGCGTCGCCCACGACAACAGCCGTGTGGCCAGGCTGGAGGACCAGGCGGCGGTAGCCGGCTCAACTTCCTGTGCGGAGGAGAGCGGGCGTCGGCCCATCGACAGACTACCAGCCGCCGATCACGAGACACGCCGACGGCACATAAATCAGCAGGCCTGTGACATAATCACAGACAGAAGCGCATTGTAAGATTGTTTCGCCTCTTTGAAATGCGATTCTCACAGAAGTGAAGGCATCTTGAAGTTCACATAAACTCAAAGCAACTCAAAGTATTCAAAGCAACCGACTGATGACAAGCGAGAATGAGTGATTTATCTTTGTGATGATTATCTTTTTTGCTGACTGATTGAAAAAAAAAAAAGCAAATGTGTTATTAAGAGGCTTGTAGTCTCTGCTGTAGACCAGCAGCAGGAGCAGCGAATGCACACTGTGCAAAACAGAAACGGAAAAAAGCCGCCCAACCAGATCTCACCGTGGCCCGGAGGCCAGACACACAAACCCTCGTCCGCGAGCGCACGTGCACACACACACTCAATCACTCGAGAGCACACACAGACGCACACAGAAACACACACACGTACACACACAGAAAGCCTCCTTTCAAAGCGTGATCAACAACAACAGGAAGTAGGATTACAGTTAGTTGGATAACAGTGCTGAGTAAAACCCAACAGCTCTTTTTACTTCAGTCCATGTTCCAGATCTGGGAGAGTTCCGCTCTTTGGGAGGGTTTTACTCAGTGCAGTTTATCCAGCCAACTCAGCAATCCTGCTTTGTATATCAAGGCCACTTTATAGACCAGCGATAGAGCATCGCTGTGCAATAGAGGTCGCTGGTCACAGTTACATTTGGTTTATACTCTGGGCAACTACTGTACTTTAATACATTCAACAACAATAGATTCTGCAATTTCAGTTGACTACAAACTGGCCATTTTCCCCCATTTCTGGAGATAAAATGCTACATTCCTGCTCTAATCACGCTGTATAAAAGGCCAATGCCATGCTAGAACGGACCTGTTCATAATGACCAACAGACTGTGCCCACCTCTCGGGCAGCGGACAGGAAGTGAGCGTGGCTTACCTGTGACAGACACCTTCATGACGGCCTCCAGGGCTCGGTTGTTGTCCAGGTCCTTGCTGAGCCGCAGGTCTCCCGTCTCCGGGTTGAGGATCAGCAGGCTCAGCTCGTTCCCCTCCACGAAACTGTAGCGGAGCTTATCCGAAACGTCCGGATCGCGGGCCGGGACCTTCCCGATTACTCCCGTGGGGAAGCTGTTGGACTTGTTGGTGACGTAGTTGTTGAAGATGACCTCGAAGTCCTTCAGGACGGGCTCGTTGTCGTTGATGTCCACCAGACGGACGCGCACGGTGGCCCGGCTGACGAGCGGCGCCGAGGTGGCCTGGACCACGATGACGTACTCCGCCTTCGACTCGTAGTCCAGATCCGTGAGCGGGATGAGGTCGCCGCTGAAGATGTCCAGCTGGAAGACCTCCGGGACGTTGCCCTCCACGATCTGGTAGATGATCTGGGCGTTGGTCCCTTCGTCCGGGTCCGAGGCCACGATCTGGGCCACGACTGACCCCACGGGGCTGTTCTCCTCCACGAAGACGTCCAGCCGGTCCCTCTCGAACGCGGGCGCGTTGTCGTTGATGTCCAGCACGGACACCTGGATGTCCACCGCGGCTTTGAGAGGCGGCAGGCCCTTGTCCATCGCGTAGGCCCGGAGCTTGTACGCCGGAACGTTCTCCCGGTCCAGCTTGCGGGCGGTCCGGATGATCCCGGAGTACGGCTCGATGAAGAAGTCCCCGTCGCCGTCCTCCCCGCCCTGGAAGGTGTAGCTCAGCCGCCCGTTGGATCCCGAGTCGCGGTCGGAGGCGGAGATCTGAACCACGCTGGTGTAGACCTCCACGTCCTCCAGAACGCTGCCCTGGTAGACGTTCTGGAGGAACTGCGGCGCGTTGTCGTTGGCGTCCAGCACGATGATCTCCACGTAGGTGGTGTCCGACTTCTGGGGGACGCCGTTGTCTCGGGCGACCACGGCCAGCGTGTAGGAGGCCTGGTCCTCGTAGTCGATCTCCGTGCGGGTGGTGATGGTGCCCGAGTCCGGGTCGATCTCGAACTGGGGCACGTTGTCCTCCATGACGTAGGTGATGCGGGCGTTTTCCCCGGCGTCTTCGTCCGTGGCGCTGATCACGACCACGGTGGAGCCCACGGGCCTGTCCTCGCTGAGAAGCACCTGGTAGTTGGCGTTCTGGAAGACGGGGCGGTGGGTGTTGGCGTCGGTGACGTTGATGTAGACCTGGGCGGTGTCGGACCGCAGGCCGTCGGAGGCGGTGACCGTCAGCACGTACTGCCGCTCCTGCTTGTAGTCCAGCGGCAGGGCCAGGGTGAGGAGGCCGCCGGCGCTCTGACTGGTGATGGCGAAGCGGTTGCGCGTGTTGCCGCTGGCGATCTGGTACGTCACCACGCTGTTGGCGTCGCGGTCCACCGCCGTGACCGCCAGGACGCTGCTGCCCACCGCCGCGTCCTCGTTGACCTTCAGCGCGTACACCCTCTGGGTGAAGGTGGGGACGTTGTCGTTGACGTCCAGCACCGTGATGCTGACGCTGGCCGACGACGTCATCGGGGGGACCCCGCCGTCCTTGGCCTCCACGCCGAAGGTGTAGAGCCCGACCGTCTCCCGGTCGAGCTCGGCGGAGACGGCGATCCACCCGGAGCTGTTGTTTATGGTGAAGGGGAAGCCGGGCGCGGTGTGAACCAGCCGGTAGGCCAGGCGGGCGTTGTCTCCGGAGTCCGAGTCGATGGCTTGGATGTGGAGGACCGAATGCCCGACGGGGACGTTCTCGAACACGCTGGCCTGGAACGGGGTGCTCACGAACATGGGCGCGTTGTCGTTGACGTCCACCACCCTCACCACCACCACGCCCGTCCCGTTTATGAGCGGAGGGCGGCCGCCGTCCTGCGCCTTGATGCGCAGGTTGTACTCCCGGAGGTCCTCGTAGTTCAGCGGGTTGATGACGTCGATGACGCCGGTGGTGGAGTGGATGTAGAACTGGCCCCGCAGGTTGCCGCTGATGATGCTGTAGTGGACCCTGGCGTTGTTGCCCTCGTCCCGGTCGCTGGCTTCCACCTGGGCCACCTGGCTGTTGAGAGCCACGTTCTCCGGGACCTGGACCACGTAGCGCTTCTTGCTGAACTGGGGGTAGTTGTCGTTCTCGTCTTCTACGGTGACGTGAACCGTTGCCGTGGCGCTGCGTGGCCCGGGCTCCTTGCCTTGGTCGTTGGCCTCCACTATAAGCTGGTACTCCGATAGAGTCTCTCTGTCTGGACTAGCCTTGATTTTTACCAACCCGTTGCGGGGGTCGATTTCAAAACCTGAGTTCACCCCTTCGCCGTTGACAAGCTTGTAGATCATATTGGCGTTGGAGGGCGCGTCTGCGTCTGTCGCCCTAATTGTTAGCACTTCGAATCCAATCTCCACGTTCTCACGAATGCTGACGCGGTACTGCGTCTGCTCGAACACGGGCCCGTGGTCATTCTTGTCGCTGATTGTGACAGTGAGGTATGCAGTGGCTGACCTCGGAGGGGTGCCGCTGTCTGTTGCGGTAACTTTGAAAACGTGCGTGTCCTTGAGTTCCCTGTCCAAAGGCTGCAGTGTTGTGATGCCGCCGGTCTGTAGGTCGATTTGAAAATAGTCGTTGGATCTGCTATCGAACAGAGCCTCCATGACATATTCAAGTCTGCCAGACTCCCCATCGTCCGAATCAATAGCTTTCAGCGTAATGACACGGGTTCCCGCTGGCTCGTTCTCCGGCACAGACACCTGATAGCTGGGCAACTGAAATTGTGGAGCCTTGTTCACGTTTCTTTTTTTTCGGATCCTCCGAGCATTTTCGAAGTCTGCAAACAAGCCCCGTCTTGGTTCTGTGGAGAGCCGCAGTTTCACATGGATGGAGACGCGGTCGGTAAACGAGCTGTGCAGAGTGCAAACTAAATCCACCACGCTCCGCCCGGACTGCAGGCAAAGGTCCTTGCTCAGTGTTAAACTTCCATTATTAAAACGTACTTTCAAGTCCGTTTTTGTGCAAGACACGTAGGAAAAATGTTTATTCCGAATGAAGAC
This sequence comes from Conger conger, assembly GCF_963514075.1. NCBI lineage: Eukaryota > Metazoa > Chordata > Actinopteri > Anguilliformes > Congridae > Conger > Conger conger. The sequence continues at coordinate 11,995,448 of NC_083778.1, forward strand.
AGGTAAATGCTCCTTTACATTTACGAGCGCACGACCTGCAGAAAAGCAGGAAGTTGTCTCCGCACTTAGAAAGTAATTTATAGAGACATCGGGCTTACCTGTGGAGCTCTTCCTCTTATACTTAATAAAACAGTCCTGACCGTGTACGTAAACGTTAAAATGCGTTGAAATAAATTCCCAAGAAGTCGAAGAGCTGACAGTGACGTAAAGTGGCACAAGGTTCCTTGGTAAGCGCGCACAGACCACTTTTCTGGAAAGCACCAGCAGCCCGTCTTGGTTGTCTATTTGGACAAAGTCCTGAATTAATTGCGGAGTTAAAGTCCTGTCGATACTATAAATCCAACCGTGTCCTTGCGATAAATTCGCCACAACGGCTCCTGGATGTGATGTTTCCGAAAGGTGCACGTCGAAACATCCCATCAAGGGAACGTGGAACAGAAAAGCAACCCAGATCCAGTTCATTTGTAATTCCATAGTTTTAAAACTCCATGTATCCACGCAGCTCCGCAGGGGCTAAACACCGCCAAAGATAATTTAACCCACTTTATCCCCATTCACCCTTTTACTTTTATCTTCCATTGCATGATTTAAATGTTGAAAGAACACCTTCGCGTTTCATCCGTGGAGCAGTGTCTCATTATTTCCACGTTAAGTTTAAAATGACTACAAAATGGCTCCGGCGCTCCCCTCCGCTGAAAGTGATTAGCATAAACCTGTGGCGTTTGTCCCACAGCGAACTTTGACAGAGGGCTTTCTCATGGAAATTCGCAAAGCTATTCGATATTGGAATTGCGGTACGCTCCAGTGGATTGCAGTGGCAGTTTGTTAACAAGTATTGTTTTTTAAATTCCAGTCTTTCTTAAAGCTTTCTGTTTTATGACCATCCATCCTCGTACGTATTTCTTTATAAAAAATAAAAAAATGGTCACACTTTATAATAAGGGTACATGAATCATGAATAATCATGAATGAATGATGTACACATACTTTTATGAAGCACGAAAGTAACGTTTCATTAGTTAATGCATTTGTTAACTACTTGCCCAAACTAATGTATAGTATTAGTATAATTTATACATTAGAAAAACATAGGATTAACTTATAGTTTACCATTTCAAAAACACAATTAACACAATTTTTCACTCCAATATGAAAATGCATTAACTAACGTAGTTATCATGAATTAATAATGTACAAATAAATTAAAGCCGTACAGATTAATTTCTCAGTAGTTAGTTAACAACTACCCAACATTCGTTAATGTCAATTCATGTAACATTATTGTAAAGTGTCAGCAAGAAATGCAATGTTAAAATAAAGTTGATACATTATTGGGCAAAATAAATATTTGAGTAGCAATAACATCGGCTTCTAACGGTAAACGTAAGATTACCTATATTATCAGTAATAATTATTGACGTGTAGCCTAAATATAGGTTGCAAAATAGTTCGGAGATTATAGAGGCTTTTTTGCGCAATATATAGGCCTAGACGTTTAATTTACCATGTTATTTATTCACGATAATATGCCAACAACTGTAAGAAATGGAAATGTACAATATTTAAACTAATCCTTTTTTTATTTTTTTAAGAGACCACCGAAACATGTTTAACACGCATACACTTTGGAGGACCTACAACAGAAAGGGGCAGTGTCTGTGCAGGCTTTTGTTCCAACCAAGCAGTTACACACCTGATTCTATTAATCAATGTCCTTCGCAACGACCCTAGTGGTCGATTAGTAGAATCAGGTGTGTAACTTGGTTGGAACAAAAGCCTTTCGTCACACCCGGCCCTGTCTGCCTAAGATTGGTTATCCCTGAGTTACAGTATTTCAAACTGCTAGCAAGGACAATATATTCACATCATTGCCATCTTTTTTGCAGCGTTATTGGCATTAGTATTCTCTTGAAGCATTCTAAACGGGTTCCTTAAGTAAATATCCACAATTATTCAAATGGTATACACGACTTAATACAAATGGATTCGGCGCGTAGATACGTGTGTGTGTGCTACGGTATTACCTTTGCATAATGATAGACATTGCTCATTATGTAAAGTTTCGATTCACCCGTTGTTGGATGCGCAATAAACTGATCATTTCCAAATGAACGATTTCGTGTCTGTCTCTCTGGTTTCTCACCTTCGAATGAAGTATATATGCGGTCAGGATTTTCTTTAGCCCCAACTATGTAAAATGGTTTTAAATGGCCTTTAGTCAGTTTTCATATGCTACCAGTATGTGCTCTTGTGTTTATCATCAGACCTAGCTACGTGTTCATGAATGCACGCGGACAGCTTACATGTGTCTGATAAAACTTACAAAGCAATAACGAAAATCTCGAAGCATAAACAAATATTCCACGAGTGTCACAACCATTGGAAACCTATTGCTTTGCGCCCTCTTGTGGACAGCACAGAAAGATACACATGAACGAAGCGCGGTCACCAATATAAAATTGTCGGGAAGACGGTTCATTCAGGACAACCCTTTCGATATAAATCAAAAACGATGCAAGCGCAATTAGGCATTTCTTGACGATTAGGAAAAAGCTCTTTTGAAAGCTTTGCAACTATTAGTAATATTGATACATGCACCTAAAAAAAAAGAAAAATTAAGAAAACGAATTCCATATTTTACAACCGCGGCATGGCTGAATTTATTACACATCTACAGGTTCTGAAAATAGACAGATATTGAAATCAAATGATGAATAATACCAACTTGAGGGTTACAGTTTAAAAAATGCTGAATAAACAAACAAATAAAAACAAAGCCAGTTTTAATTATGATCAGACAGGGTTTAATGAATCAGAACTGTGCAAATTAGACTTTCCACAGCACGTTCCACGGCACGGTTTCAGTTGATATCAAAGATAGATTGTCTGCATAGTTTCCCTGGACTTAAAAATAATTGAACAAATTCAAAATTACTAGAAGGAGGGAGAGTCACTCTTGGTCAAACCATTCATTGTGCATTGTATAAAAACCAGGAGTTTTCTGTACAGTTAATGTTATAGCTACAACTGTAAATAACTTCCTTCCAATTTGACTTTCATAATTGGTATCTTGGACACCAACAGGACACTGACAGTCAATAACGGATATATTACAACTTGAATTTGTAAGAAATACGTTTTAAATAAGTTTCAAAATGTCATAAATGCTGCAAGAAATCACCTCATGCTTCCGTGAAGGAACGTCGTAACTGTCAAAATAAATGACAGGCGCAATTCACATCATATAAAAGTAAAACCCGTGATTGCGTTTGTTTACCCAAATACACCGACAGACATAACTGAGGAGAGACTATCCAAAGCCAGGCTGTCAGTCTGTCCAGGCTGTCAGTCTTTCAGCTGACCCGGCTTGAGGGTGCGGTCAGTCGCCTACGCGTTCGAGACAAAATGGCGGCGGTCGTCAGTCCTTCAGGTCATTTGCTCCGGGGTGCAGTTGGACTCGGAGGAGGTCCCTCTCAGCCGGTCTCGGCCCTGCTGTAGGGTGTATTCTGTGGGCCCCAGACGGATGATCTTCCCACTGCCGAGGCACTCGTCGCCCTTATACAGCACTGCGAACTGCAACACGGAGAATCAATAATCGTCCTTAACGACATTTTAACTGTAGATTGTTGCATAACATTCAGGATCAATGCAATGCTACTTTCGTGCAGAATGCATGCGGTCATGTTATGAAGTGTGTCAACGTCTCCGAATTTTTTTAGAGGTCACTAGGCGACCTTTAATTCAGCATCCGTTTTTCAGCACCAAGGTCAGTGCCGTGTACCGTTTTCGCCATTGCGCGCTGAAATGACATTACATTACATTAATGGCATTTCGCAGATGCTCTTATCCAGAGCGACATACAGTTGATTAGACTAAGCAGGAGACAATCCTCCCCTGGAGCAATGAAGGGTTAAGGGCCTTGCTCAAGGGCCCAACAGCTGTGAAGATCTAATTGTGGCTACACCGGGGATCGAACCACCGACATTGCGGGTCTCAGTCATGTACCTTAACCACAATGAACCAGAAGCCAAATTCAGCGTGGCAAGCAATTCAGCAGCTCTGTTGAGTTGTCCATGAGTTCATTCAAAAAACATGAGGATTACGTGACCCAAGAGGAGATGCATTCTTACGACCATACCTGCTGTGAAACCTACCTGTCCTGGCGTCAAGCCTCTGATTGGTTGAGCCGAGGTGAGCCAAATGGACCCGTCAGCATTCAGAGTCACAGTACAGGGAGCTGTAACACAAAGGACTGGAGTTATACCACACCTGCACAACCACAGGGACGAGCCAAACGCACCCATACAGATCCATACAGACAGGCATAGGCAGTGTTAGCACTGCATGTTAGCATAGCATTGCATGTCTAGGTCAGGGGTCGGCAACCCTGGTCCTGGAGAGCTGCAGGGTGTGCTGGCTTTCGTCTCCACCTTAAAATAAGCAACCAATTCAGGCCCAAGAAACCAGGTGAGGTGAGTTACCTGTGTAATCAACGGCTTTCATTGATCAATTAATGCCAAGTAACAACGAAAGCCAGCACACCCTGCAGCTCTCCAGGACCAGGGTTGCCGACCCCTGGTCTAGGTGCTTGACTGGGACCCAGAAGGTTGGTGGTTCAAGCCCCAGTTTGGTCACAATAAGATCAGTGCTGCTGTTGGGTCCTTGAGCAAGGCCCTTAACCCCATATTGCTCCAGGGAGGATATTTCACAAAGCACCAACTCAGCTTGTAAGTTGATTAGACTATGAAAGCATCAGCTAAATATCTGTAATGTAATGCTGTAATGTTGCAATGTCATAATGCTGTAATGTTGTGTAATGCTGTACAACTGTAATGCTGTAATATTGTAATGCTGTAATGTTGTGTAATGTTCTAAGACTAATGTTGTGTAATGCTGTTATGTATTAATACTGTAATGTTGTAATAATGTGATGCCGTCAAGCTGTAATACTGTAATGTTGTAATGTAGTAATGTAGTAATGTAGTAATGCTGTAATACTGTAATACTGTAATGTTGTAATGTAGTAATGTAGTAATGCTGTAATACTGTAATACTGTAATGGTATGTAATGCTGTAATGTTGTGTAATACTGTAATGTAGTAATACTGTAATAGTGTGTAATGCTGTAATACTGTAATGTAGTAATACTGTAACAGTGTGTAATGCTGTAATACTGTAATGTAGTAATACTGTAATGTTATGTAACACTGTATTGTAGTAATACTGTAATACTGTAACGTTATGTAATACTGTAATGTAGTAATGCTATAATACTGTAATGTTATGTAATACTGTAATGTAGTAATACTGTAATAGTGTGTAATGCTGTAATACTTTAATGTTGTGTAATACTGTAATGTAGTAATACTGTAATAGTGTGAAATGCTGTAATACTGTAATGTTGTGTAATACTGTAATGTAGTAATACTGTAATAGTGTGTAATGCTGTAATACTTTAATGTTGTGTAATACTGTAATGTAGTAATACTGTAATAGTGTGTAATGCTGTAATACTGTAATGTAGTAATACTGTAATATGTGTAATGCTGTACTATTGTAATGTAGTAATACTGTAATAGCGTGTAATGCTATAATACTGTAATGTTGTTTAATACTGTAATAGTGTGTAATGCTGTAATACTGTAATGTTGTTTAATACTGTAATAGTGTGTAATGCTGTAATACTGTAATGTAGTAATACTGTAATATGTGTAATGCTGTACTATTGTAATGTAGTAATACTGTAATAGCGTGTAATGCTATAATACTGTAATGTTGTTTAATACTGTAATAGTGTGTAATGCTGTAATACTGTAATGTTGTTTAATACTGTAATAGTGTGTAATGCTGTAATACTGTAATGTAGTAATACTGTAATATGTGTAATGCTGTACTATTGTAATGTTGTTTAATACTGTAATAGTGTGTAATGCTGTAATACTGTAATGTAGAAATACTGTAATAGTGTGTAATACTGTAATGTAGTAATACTGTAATAGTGTGTAATGCTGTAATACTGTAATGTAGTAATACTGTAGTGTGTAATGCTGTAATACTTTAATGTTGTGTAATACTGTAATGTAGTAATACTGTAATAGTGTGAAATGCTGTGATACTGTAATGTTGTGTACTATTGTAATGTTGTTTAATACTGTAATGTAGTAATACTGTAATAGTGTGTAATGCTATAATACTGTAATGTTGTTTAATACTGTAATAGTGTGTAATGCTGTAATACTGTAATGTTGTTTAATACTGTACTAGTGTGTAATGCTGTAATACTGTAATGTAGAAATACTGTAATAGTGTGTAATACTGTAATGTAGAAATACTGTAATAGTGTGTAATACTGTAATGTAGTAATACTGTAATAGTGCATAATGCTGTAATACTGTAATGGTGTGTAATGCTGTAATACTGTAATGTAGTAATACTGTAATAGTGTGTAATACTGTAATGTAGTAATACAGTAATAGTGTGTAATGCCGTAATACTGTAATGCAGTCAAGCTGTAATACGTGGGCGGCTCAGGCGACTCACAGAGGGGCCTCTGGTGCCGGTGGCGGAACAGGCACTCCATCATGCTGCTGCGCACCAGTTCGGCCGGCGGCTCCTCGGCGATCCAGTGGAAGCGGTCGGTCCGCAGCGTGTCGCGGTACAGTGCAGGGTGGTTGGTGGTGGGCGCCTGGGAGACCGGGTCAGAGGAGTCAACTGCAGTCGCACCCCGGAGAAGGTCTTTTGTGCAGAATGCATGCGGTCACGTTCGAAACGGAGGAATATTTCCCTTTCGTTGTAACCCTTAGTGTTTGAAACATTCTGAACCTCGTCTTAGTGCGGATCTTTCTGGAAAGTCCCTTACCACAAACACCTCTCCGGTGGTCACGTCCTTGTCCACCACAAACCAGGCGTCCCTGTGGTGCTCGATCCGGGCCCTCTGCCCCAGCGTGAAGGTGAAGCAGCCTGGGGACACAGTGACCGCGGTCAGACCCTCTGAGTAAGGTCTCCTTACCGTCCCTCGCTCCAGACCGCAGGGTGACCGCACCGGTAAAACACACACTTTTACTGCCTTCTCATCGTTTTCATTGTTAAATGTTGTGTTTGCCTACATACTTTTGCGAGTGTGTATTTGGGTTTGTATGCATTATTGATTCTCCAAAGTATTTGTACTTATTTAGGTTTTTGGTTCTTTGTGTCGTTGAAGCACTTACATTGTAACATTGTTTTTAGAAAAGTGCTTTATAAATAAAGTTTAACTTACCTACTGACTTACATAAGAAACCTGGCATTGCCCAACCAAACCTTCACTAGGTGTAATACTCACCCGAGGGGCCTTTTTATGGGGAAAATCCTGCTCTTTACACGGCTATTCCAAACACATTGGACGCCTTTTAAATATCAATAAAATAATATTCACCTTTGTGTTGGCCCATGATCCTCCCGTCTTCAACGGAAACCATATTTCCAGGCTGTGGCTCTAAATACTGATTAACAAGAGTCATCAAAGAAGCAAACAGTCAGCGCCTTTCACTAAATCGGTATATTAAATAAATACACATTAATGGCTTTTGGGATTATGGGATTAAAAAGGTGAAATTCAGGTCTACTTGCTCAATTTATTGTCAATAACAATAATAATCATAATAATAATAAAAAACCATAAAACCACGTCTACACAACGTGTCTGCTTCTTAAGAACCTAAATGTACTCACTGTCTGTTCTTTAATAGAAGAACATCCTCCTGAAATAACTCTTGGGAAATAAAATTATAATGTGGCTGGTGAATATAGCCAATGAAATCAGTTGAACCTGAACACAAACTCTGCTGCAGAGATTTACAGTGACTCAATTCCTGTGGTGTGAAAGAACAGTTGATCAGACCAAGATGGCGCCCCTAATTCCTCAAACTTTCACAATGAGGCCGTGGGTATTCATACCTCGAGAATGAAGTCCTCAAATTTCCTCTGTCCAATGAAACAGATCCCCATGCTCTGCCAAACAGGAAACAGGAGACAAGTTTGATCTCTCAACCTTTTTTTCTTTGCTTTCACTGTTGACTTGTAGATGCAACTAGATCTTTAAATAGCACAAAACAGCAATCTGTTGGTATGTGAAAGTGGACTACAGTGTCAACAGCCACAAACATACCGGAAACACTTCCTGGGGTTTGATGTTATATATAGAACTACCGCCAAGTGTCTTAAAAAACAGTGCCACTTCTCTCCCATAGATAAATAATGCAGCTCTAAAAACTATGCAGATGAGCGCTTAATTAGGAGAGTAAATCAAATAAAGGGCTTTGTACACAAAACCATAGACATTGTACAGTATAGAGAAAGAACAGTGTGATCTAATAAAGTAAAAATGGGCCCATATTCAGTAAGACAGCTGACCTGGGATCAGTTTAGCCGTTTATCTCATAGGAGGTGGTAAGTATCTGCACAGGGAAAGCCTGTCCCTAGATCAGTGCTCCTGCTAAGATTTAGTGTTGGTACCTCCTTCTTGTTCACAATGTGTTGGAAGCCGGCTTCGGCGGCCATCTTCTTAACAAAGTCCTTGGTCAGTCCCGCCAGCGGGAAGAGAGTCTGCCTCAGTGCATTCTGGGGGATCTGGCTGAGGAAGAACGTCTGGTCCTTAAAGTGGTCAGCTGCTTGATACAGTCTGGCCGCTGGGAACAGAAGCAAAGAAGGGTTTAAAATAGGGATGTGACAAATCATCAGTTTTAGTAACCGGTTACCATCCAATCTTTTAACGGTTAACCGGTGAACCGTTTAAACCGCTAGAGGTCGTATGTTTTTCTTTTTCTTTTTACTGGATTACTGAGAAATTTAATTGTATTTTAAAACTTTATTTTGGGCCATCTCAATAGTAAAATGCCAACATTGCAAGTCAGATAATAGTAAGTCAGCCTAATAGCCAAATTAAGTATTTACATTTACATTGTGCAGTGGAAGCTCACAGTTGCAGAAATCTGTAGTTAAATCCCTGTAGTTTACGTCCAGGCAATGCTGGACGATCGTGTGTGATTTTTCTTTCTTTTTTTTAATGCATCGGTTAAATTTATAATTCTTCATGTTTTCATCACTCTTCTGTATGGTTTCTGCCTGAAAAACTTGGCATGAAATCTGTGAATATGCTGCTGTGAATAACTTTCTTCGACTCCGTGGTCACGCAATATTTGCCTGATATAATATAACACCGGGTCTATTTTACCAAAGGCTACTGGTCTAATGACTTTACTTTCATGCCAGTGCAGGTCTCTGTACAATTTGATATATTCTTATGTAATTTTGTACGCCAATGCATTTTATATGGCGTGGGACAATCGTGGTGGTCAGATTAACGTGTCCATTTTTCGCTGAAAGCAGGGAATTTTAGATTTCAATATCGGACGGTAAATAACCTAATAATAATGTATTGCTTTATTTATTGTTATGTAGATACCGCAAAGTGGAAAGCGAAGTTCGGTTTGCCGGTCGTGTCAACGAATTCGCGTGTCAACGAATAAGCAGGGATGAAGAAACGCCAATAGAATAAACCAAAAGTGAACTGACAGCCACAGATTTAAAAAACAACAACAGATAAATTATTTGACATCTATAGGACTGTAGCATTCAATTCCATGCGGTGTTTGCATTCTTAACCCTCTGAAATGGCCACAGATTGCTTGCTTGTACGACTGCAGCTTGTGGATTGAATGCAAACAGCGTATTGTAATATTTTGTGCGACATTTGAGCAATGATGTATTGATTTGTTTTTATGTGGATACAGCATAGGAAAGCTACCTTCAGTTTGCAGGTAGTTTCGCGTGACAACGAATAAACACGGATCTTCTGTGAACCTTAAGAAAAGACATAACGTTACAATAAGCCATAAGTTAACCAACAGCTTCTGAAATTATTTGATAACTGTAATATTGTAGAATTAAATTCCCTATGGTGTTTGCATTTCAAACCCCTTGAAATGGCTAGATTGCTTGCTCGAACTACTGAAGCTAGTCGATTGCTAGTTTAGAACCGCAATAATACGCCTGGTGATGAACGTGCATTTATTTTAAACTGAGCTTACAATATCGGTTATCATTTTTTTGTAACCGGTTACAAATCAATTTCGGTTAACCGTCTAACCGTTCATACCCCTAGTTTAAAACCAAGCAACAGTCCACCTTGAGCAGGGCGGTCCAAACCTAACAATGTACACCTCATTCAACAGCTAGAGCAGGGCTACCCAACCCTGTTCCTGGAGATCCATCATCTTGTAGGTTATCACTCCATCCCAAACAAAGCACCAACCAGCGATACCAGCCGTTTAAAAACCTAGCTTGAGATGTTGTTTTTCAGCCGGGTCAGAATGCGATGACAAAAAAATACACTGGTTCACAGGAAGTCTGAATAAAGAATATGTCACACAGAAAGGATTTGAGGGATTCTGCTTACGGTTTCTGATCTCGAACCGATCCCGGAACAGGGTTTTAGGCGTCGGAACGTGCCTCTGCTGAAACACCTCCTCGTCCTCTTGGGATGTCCTGGCGTAGTGCCCAGTCGCCACGGCATCAGCGCCTGCCGATAAAAAAAAACAATAAAAAAAAAACCAGCCATCTTCATTAGCCAATCACAACAGACCCAGACCGAGACAAAAAAAAACACAGCAAACGTTTGCCAAATACGCAATTGTTTTGGATTCAAATATGTAATTATTTTGGATTCAAATATGTAATTGTTTTGGATTCAAATACTTTCCTACATTTTACTGACTGAATCCCCCGCATTCTGGTCCTAGTTTCAGACTCAATTGCACCAGGTAAGATGATTAGAGGACAGAAAAGTATTTTAATCCAAAACAATTACGGAATTGACCCATGTCTGCAATGCACCGGACAAGGAATATTACTTAACGTCTGTTAAATAAAGTTTGGTGCCGTCTCCCTGCATTTCCCCTCGGCCAATCAGCTCTAATCTCTGGTCTCAAATCGACTCGGTCGCCTTTAATCACAAAACATTTCGCCGACCCACTTAACCAGAGAGACTTAGGTCTATACAAATAACACCGTTTTGCATAAAATCAATTTCTACAACTGCATGTTTGACTGAAGCAATTAACGTTCAGTAAAGGGAGCAAGGTTACACCGGCAAAGAACCATTATCCATTAAAATACACTTTAGCGACAATTACCTTAGAGATTTATTTTACATTTCCACCAGATGATACACAGCTGAATTGGATAGTTCTGTGCATTCTGGAATATGGGCAAGGAGAGACCTTAATCTCTTATTGAATTGGCCAAACCATTCAGTAATTGCTATTTTAGCTACATTTCCTGATTACTTCATGAATGCCAGCTCAATACTGTGGCTGTGTCGCTGTTGTATTGTGGTCTAACTTACAGATAAATAAGGATATAAGTGTATTCAGCCAATTAGCTAATTTGGCCAGTGTATTCAGCTAATTGGCTCATTTGGCCTGGTCTAGAATAATGCACCAGTGCACTTAATGCTGAAAAGCAACCGATGCTAATGCTAGGCCACTCACTGACACCTACCCAGAGTGTTCATGGCGTACTCAAAGAAGTGTTTGAATTTGATATGCTTGTTGCACATGATGTCAGGGTTGGGTGTTCTCCCCTTCTGATGTTCCTTCAACATATTACTACAAAAAGGACAGATCATGACAGTGTTAATATATCCACTTCCCTAGCTGGTTAGGTAAGTACATAGGTTAGCATCCAATATAGAGCCTTGACATACAGTACCCGAATAAGATTTGGTACAGATAAGATTCTTTCAAAAATAATTCAATGAAAGGCACCCAACATACTCTACATTTTACATTACATTTGAGTAATTTGTCAGAATAGTTCAAAGCTTAATCAAATCAATATTTTTTTTGTGACCACCCTTCAGCATTAAAACTGCATCACTTCTCTGAGATATAGAACTGCAGGACAGCGTTGGCTAAGACAATCAGCAGGAAGGTTGTTCCAAGCATGTTGGAGAACTTGCCACAGTTCTTCTGCAGACTTTGGTTGGCTCCTTGCTTCTGATCACAGACAGCCTTGACCAAGTTATGTAAAAACAGTAATATCTTACTTTAAAAAAAATAAAATACAAAAATGTCTCTGTAAAATAAAATCTTTTGGAAAATGAATATAAAAAAATAAACATATATATAATAAAGTCTAGGGTGCCTAAGACTTCTGCACAGTACTGTATGTGTGGTGTAGCATGATCTAAAATGCACAGTCTAAATCAGTGGCCCTCACTCCTGGTCCTGGAGAGCTGCAGGGTGTGCTGGCTTTCACTGTCACTCAGTACGTAATTGATTGCACTCTCCTGGTTTCTTGGGTCTGATTGGTTGTTGATATTAACGTGAAAATGAAAACGAGCACAACCTACGGTTCTCCAGGCACAGGAGCGAGGACCACTGGTCTAAACGCACGCCTGGATTTCATTTGAGAAGCAACATTCAACACAAAGTCATTCTTACAATAAAACATTATCCAGAATAGTTGAGCAGGGGCCTGTTTCACAAAGCAGGATAATGGAGTTAGCTGGATAACTGTGCTGACTAAAACCGGGAACAGCTCTTTTTACTTCAGTCCATGTTCCAGAGTTGTGAGTGTTCTGGGTTCAGTTATCCTCAGAAATTATGCTTTATGAAAAAGGCCCCAGAACACTTCATAGAATGTCAAGTAACAATTTACTTGCCATAAGGCTGACATAACACTGTCATACACAACATAGCACCTGTCACAAGAAGGCATCACAGATTATGTCAGTTGATGTCAAATGACAATGTTACAGTCATAGAATTTACCAATAAAAGTATGATAGTTTTACATCATTTCACATAACCTGACGCAACCTGTTATACCATCTTGTGACAGCTGTTATGTCGTGTGTATAACAGTGTTCTGTCAGCCTGATGGCAAGGGGTTCATGTAAAGTGTCACCTAATGTCACAGTCAGCACATTGTACTGTACTGGCGGCGGTATTAAGTTATATCTTCTCAACAAATAATTAGGACACGCTGTCCAGTGACCTGGAACAGATGATTTGTTACCTGAAGACTTCGTGCCAGTATTCCTTGACGTAGGACACCTGGTGAAAGGGCATGTCCAACATCCGACACACCCTGTACGCGTCTTCACAGTCCCGCTCGCCGGTGCACACGCCCTGCTCGTCCAGCGAGTCCCAGTTCCGCATGAATACGCCCGTCACGTGATAACCTTCAAAACACACTTTGAGGTTCGACTTCCGCTTGTCTTATTCTGTCAGCAAGTACTTCTCTGACACATATTCTCTGTCTTGCTTGATTGCTGTAGAGCAAGGGTGGGGAGATCTGGTCCTACAGGGGCGGCGCATACCCAAGTTTTTGTTTCCACAAATTACTCTGGCTTCATGAGCTGATTGACTATACATAACAGGAGTAAATTAGACCACAGCAAAACAGTCATTCATGCACTTAGCAAGAAGTGTAGCTAAAATACCAGACTCAACTGGCTAATTAAGTCATTTAGGCCAGAAGTTGGCATGAAAACCAGAAACAGATAAGGCCCTCCTCTGCTGTCGAGAAATGTAGAAAGCAGGGCTTACATTCCATCGTGGTCACTGGCGGCACCGCCCCCTCCAGCCCACGTTGGTTTTTGTCGTTATCCGTTGTTATCCAGAATCAGTTATTTCAAAAAATCTTTTACAGGTATCAGCATACAGTCTTAAAATCAGTTATACACAGGCCACGAGTTCCTTTTTTAACCAATTTGAGAACCCCATATGGAAGTGTTTTGTAACTTTTGCGTCATCTTCTGACGTCACCTAATATTTTTCGTAACACACTCAAAAAGCGTATTCCATTGCTAGCCAGCAAAAACGTATCTAAATGTCAAATAACAGCTACTACATTTGTTAAATGAGTCCGCTTTGCAAGAAGGGCGTTTCCAAACTGGTACGCTAGCTACACCCTCCACTTGCAGGATAAATTACAATGTTACCTACCTTGCCGTTTGAGCAGAAGCGCGGTCACAGAGCTGTCGACACCGCCAGACATTGCACAGACAACGTGTCTCATGACACCCATGACGACTCATACAATTCTAAACAGCAAGTAAGAAAAGTGTCAAACGCTAAAAAGGTTTGAAAGTAACAAAAGCTTCACGTTCTATCAAGGAGAGCGCCATGTTTGATGGTCCGTCGACAAAACCGTTCCCCTAGAAACAAAACGCATCCTGTGCCCATATACGTTAGGGAAACGTGCGGAAATTAAATAGAAAACACAAAATCTTGCTTAAAATGTATGGCATTTTCGGAGACAGACTGCAAGCAGGCTGTCACCCCATGGCTCTTCTGCAGTAATATCATGGTGAGGTCATTAAAAACGATATCGTTCATCACACCATTACGAATAGAACATTTACCTTAAATGCCTCCTTCTGGCGGCCCGTTTAATAATTAATAAAGAAGAGACTTCTGCTGAATCAAATGATGAATAATACCACCTTGAGGGTTACAGTTTAAAAAATGCGAAATAAACAAACAAATAAAAACAAAGCCAGTTTTAATTCTGATCAGATAGGATTTAATGAATCGGAACTGCAAATTAGACTTTCCACAGCACGTTAGAAATCCTGAAAAAATTCAGATCCAAATTGAAGAAAACTGACACTCATTTATGTTCCAGTTAGGATCAAAGGTAGATTGTCTGCATAGTTTTCCTGGATTTATATACTTAAATAATTGAACAATTCAAAACTACTTGAAGGTACGAGAGAGTCACTCTTTGTCAAACCATTCATTGGGTACTGTATAAAAACAGTTTTCGGTACAGTTAATGTTACAGTTACAACTGTAAATAACTTCCTTCCAATTTGACTTTCATAATTGGTATCTTGGATACCAACAGGACACTGACAGTCAATAACGGATATATTACAACTTGAATTTGTAAGAAACACGTTTTAAATAAGTTTCAAAATGTCATAAATCCTGCCAAAAAATCACCTCAAGCTTCCGTGAAGCAACATCGTAACTGTCAAAATAAATGACAGGCGTAATTCACATCACATAAAAGTAAAACCCGTGATTGCGTTTGTTTAACCAAAGACACCGACAGACATTACTGAGGAGAGACTGTCCAAAGCCAGGTTACGGCTGTCCGTCTGTCAGCTGACCCGGCTTGAGGGTGCGGTCAGTCGCCTACGCGTTCGAGGCAAAATGGCGGCGGTCGTCAGTCCTTCAGGTCGTAGGTTCCGGGGTGCAGTTGGACTCGGAGGGGGTCCCTCTCAGCCGGTCTCGGCCCTGCTGTAGGGTGTATTCTGTGGGCCCCAGACGGATGATCTTCCCACTGCCGAGGCACTCGTCGCCCTTGTACAACACTGCGAACTGCAACACGGAGAATCAATAATCGTCCTTAACGACATTTTAACTGTAAATTGTTGCATAACATTCAGGAACAATGCAATGCTACTTTCGTGCAGAATGCATGCGGTCATGTTATGAAGTGTGTCAACAACTTTTAGAGGTCACTAGGCGACCTTTAATTAAACATCCGTTTTTCAGCACCAAGGTCAGTGCTGTGTACCGTTTTCGCCATTGTGCGCTGAAATTACATTACATTACATTAATGGCATTTGGCAGACACTCTTATCCAGAGCAACATACAGTTGATTAGACTAAGCAGGAGACAATCCTCCCCTGGAGCAATGTAGGGTTAAAGGCCTTGCTCAAGGGCCCAACAGCTGTACAGATCTTATTGTGGCTACATCAGGGATCGAACCACCGACATTGCGGGTCCCAGTGTCGAGGACCCGGCCCTAGGCCCCCCTGATGAGAGATTGACGGGGGATTGTTAACCCCTCGCACACGCCATCGAGGTGGTAGTAAGAACGCCCGTAAGAAGAAAAATATGTGGTTCAGAGAATGAGCAGCCATACTTGTCAGTAGAGGAGTCTGAAGTCGGGGGACTTAGATTTAGGGTTTTAAGGAGCAAGGTTAAAGTTCTGACTGAGAATACCCCAACCCTACAGGGGAGGGGCACAATGCCTGGCTAAAACAAATAAATAAATAAATAAGGAAAACGGAAGGGATGTCAATACCGAAAGAAGATTAAGAGGCTTTAAGGGCCTTCCTGATTATAGCACAAATAATTTTTCGGATAGATTCAAAGGACTGACTATAGAAGAGTTGGTGGATGATTTACACTCAGCTATTGGCTGGATGTCCTTTGTAGATCCCTTAAGGCGCCGCGGAGAGGGGCACCTGAAGAGTGTGTTGAGATGGTGGAGGGCACTAACTTCTGGCTTATATGAAGTCAAAGTTTGGAGAGAGTCCAAGGAGAGATTATGACAGGGAGACAAATACCAGTGATGAATAGGTTCATTAAAAAATTACATAAGAGCTAGTGTTTTTCCACTCGTATATTAAGATGGTGGAAATTCCCAAACCAGAGGGGCACATGACATAAAATATTGGGGAAATTTCTTTTGAGGTATGAGAAAATGACAATTGGAAAAACAGAAATAATGAATATGGTCATTAAAAAACAAGTTACATAAGAGATAAATGTCTTCCCGCTTGAAATATTGGGGACATTTCTTATCAAAAAGGTACACTTTTGTATGCAAAAAAGATATATAAGGAATAAGCTTTTAGACCTTAGGATGGGATCTTAGAATTTTGCTTCAGAAGATATCTACGAGCTGTTGAAGAGAGAGCAACGCAGGACAGCTGTAGTCAAGCCGGAGTGGCGCGCTCCCTCTGCGCGCCACTCCGGGATCTGGATATGGAGAACAGAGTGATGTACGCGGTGCGGACTTAGCCCAAGAGTTGTGGCAGCGGGACTGATGTCGAAGAGGTGTTCATGCGCATCCCTCATCATACAGAAAAGCTGGTGAAAGAGTTAAAGGGCTTTTACGACATGCTTGGAGCCGTGAACTGCACCTGGAGGCCAACAGACGGGACGCGGGGTTCCTCCACGCTACAGAACACCTTCCTGCTGGACCCACGCAAGAACCTGAAGCCTCCCCCCCTAACCTCAGTGTCAGTGGGGAGAGGCATATGCTGCGGCTGCACTGCACCATCATGTACCTTAACCACAATGAACCAGAAGCCACCAAATTTAGCGTGGCAAGCAATTCAGCAGCTCTGTTGAGTTATCTATGAGCTCATTAAATAACATGAGGATTACATGACCCAAGAGGAGATGCATTCTTATGACCATACCTGCTGTGAAACCTACCTGCCCCGGCGTCAAGGCTCTGATTGGCTGAGCCAAGGTGAGCCAAACAGACCCGTCAGCATTCAGAGTCACAGTACAGGGAGCTGTAACACAAAAGACTGGAGTTATACCACACCTGCACAACCACAGGGACGAGCCAAACGCACCCATACAGACAGGCATAGGCAGTGTTAGCATTGCATGTTAGCACAGCATTGCATGTCTAAGTGCTTGACTGGGACCCAGAAGGTTGGCGGTTCAAGCCCCTGTTTGGTCACAATAAGATCAGTGCTGCTGTTGGGTCCTTGAGCAAGGCCCTTAACCCCACATTGCTCCACGGAGGATATTTCACAAAGCATGGAATGTTGTAATGTTGTAAAACTAATGTTGTGTAATGCTGTAGTACTGTAATGTATTAATACTGTAATGTTGTAATCATGTAATGCCGTCATGCTGTAATACTGTAATGGTGTGTAATGCTGTAATGTTGCAATGCCATCATGCTGTTATGTCGTAATGGTGTGTCAGGCTATAATGCTGTAATGCTGTAATACTGTAACGGTGTGTAATGCCGTCATACTGTAATACCGTAATGTGTAATGTTGTAATACTGTAATGTGGTAATAATGTAATGCCGTCATGCTGTCCTACTGTATTGGTGTGCAATGCTGTAATACTGTACTGTTGTAATGCCGTCATGCTGTAACGGCGTAATGGTGTGTCAGGCTATAATGCTGTAATGTTGTGTAACACTGTAATGTTGTAATAATGTAATGCCGTCATGCTGTAACAGCGTAATGGTGTGTCAGGCTATAATGCTGTAATGTTGTGTAATACTGTACTGTTGTAATGCCGTCATGCTGTAATGGCGTAATGGTGTGTCAGGCTATAATGCTGTAATGTTGTGTAATACTGTACTGTTGTAATGCCGTCATGCTGTAATGGCGTAATGGTGTGTCAGGCTGTAATGTTGTGTAATACTGTACTGTTGTAATGCCGTCATGCTGTAATGGCGTAATGGTGTGTCAGGCTGTAATGTTGTGTAATACTGTACTGTTGTAATGCCGTCATGCTGTAATGGTGTGTCAGGCTATAATGCTGTAATGTTGTGTAATACTGTACTGTTGCAATGCCATCATGCTGTAATGGCGTAATGGCGTGTCAGGCTGTAATGCTGTAATGTTGTGTAACACTGTAATGCTGCGTAACACTGTAACGCTGTCGGGGGACTCACAGAGGGGCATCTGGTGCTGAAAGCGGAACAGGCACTCCATCATGCTGCGGCGCACCAGCTCGGCCGGCGGGTCCTCTGCGATCCAGTGGAAGCGGTCGGTCCGCATGGTGTCGCGGTACAGTGCAGGGTGGTTGGTGGTGGGCGCCTGGGAGACCGGGTCAGAGGAGTCAACCGCGGTCGCACCCCGGAAAAGGTTCTTTTGTGCAGAATGCATGCGGTCACGTTCGAAACGGAGGAATATTTCCCTTTCGTTGTAACCCTCAGTGTTTGAAACATTCTGAACCTCGTCTTAGTGCGGATCTTTCCGGAAAGTCCCTTACCACAAACACCTCCCCGTTGGTCACGTCCTTGTCCACCACAAACCAGGAGTCCCTCTGGCCCCCGATCCGGGCCCTCTGCCCCAGCGTGAAGGTGAACCAGCCTGGGGACACAGTGACCGCGGTCAGACCCTCTGAGTAAGGTCTCCTTACTGTCCCTCGCTACAGACCGCAGGGTGACCGCACCGGTAAAACACACACTTTTACTGCCTTCTCATCGTTTTCATTGTTAAATGTTGTGTTTGCCTACATACTTTTGCGAGTGTGTATTTGGGTTTGTATGCATTATTGATTCTCCACAGTATTTGTACTTATTTATGTCTTTGGTTCTTCAGGTCTTTGAAGCACTTACATTGTAACATTGTTTTCAGAAAAGCACTTTAAAAATCAAGTTTAACTCACCTACTTACTTACATAAGCAACCTGGCATTGCCCAACCAAACCTTCACTAGGTGTAATACTCACCCGAGGGGCCTTTTTATGGGGAAAATCCTGCTCTTTACACTGCTATTCCAAACACATTGGACGCCTTTTAAATATCAATAAAATAATATTCACCTTTGTGTTGGCCCATGATCCTCCCGTCTTCAACGGAAACCATATTTCCAGGCTGTGGCTCTAAATACTGATTAACAAGAGTCATCAAAGAAGCAAACAGTCAGCGCCTTTCACTAAATCTGTCTATTAAATAAAAACACATTAATGGCTTTGTAATACATTTTAAATAAAACATTCACTAATCATAAATAGTAACGAATAATAATTGGGATTAAAAAGGTGACTCAAACAATCACTGTGATGTGACATCAATTTGTTGTCAATAACAAGAACAATAATAATAATAATAAAACCATAAAACCCTGTTCCACGTCTACACAACATGTCTGCTTCTTGAGAACCTAATGTACACACTGTCTGTTCTTTTATAGAAGAACAACCTCCTGAAATAACTCTTGGGTAATAAAATAATAATGTGGCTGGTGAATATAGCCAATGAAATCAGCTGAACCTGAACACAAACTCTGCTGCAGAGATTTACAGTGACTCAATTCCTGTGGTGTGAAAGGACAGTTGGTGCCCCTAATTCCTCAAACTTTCACAGTGAGGCTGTGGGTATTCATACCTCGAGAATGAAGTCCTCGAAGTTCCTCTCTCCAATGAAACAGATCCCCATGCTCTGCCAAACAGGAAACAGGAGACAAGTTTGATCTCTCAACCTTTTTTTCTTTGCTTTCACTATTGACTTGTAGATGCAACTGGATCTTTAAATAGCACAAAACAGCAATCTGTCGGTATGTGAAAATGGACTATAGTGTCAACAGCTATAAAAATACCTGAAACACTTACTGGGGTTTGCTGTTATATATATATATATAGAACTACTGCCTAGTGTCTTAAAAAACAGTGCCACTTCTCTACCATAGACAAATAATGCAGCACAGCTCAAAAAATTATGTAGATGAGCGCTTAATTAGGACAAAATCAAATGAAGGGCTTTGTACACAAAACCATAGACATTGTACAGTATAGAGAAAGAACAGTGTGATCTAATAAAGTGAAAATGGGCCCATATTCAGTAAGACAGCTGACCTGGGATCAGGTCAGCCGTTTATCTCATAGAAGGTCTGCAGAGCATCTGCACAGGGAAAGCCTGACCCTAGATCAGTGCTCCTGCTAAGATTTAGTGTTGGTACCTCCTTCTTCTTCACGATGTGTTGGAAGCCGGCTTCGGTGGCCATCTTCTTAACAAAGTCCTTGGTCAGTCCCGCCAGCGGGAAGAGAGTCTGCCTCAGTGCATTCTGGGGGATCTGGCTGAGGAAGAACGTCTGGTCCTTAAAGCGGTCAGCTGCTTGATACAGTCTGGCCGCTGGGAACAGAAGCAAAGAAGGGTTTAAAACCAAGAAACAGTCCACCTAGAGCAGGGCGGTCCAACCCTGTTCCTGGAGGTCTACCGTCCTGTAGGTTTTCACTCCATCCCAAACAAAGCACCAGCCAACGATACCAGCCGTTTAAAAACCTAGCTTGAGATGTTGTTTTTCAGCCGGGTCAGAATGCGATGACAAAAAAATACACTGGTTCACAGGAAGTCTGAATAAAGAATATGTCACACAGAAAGGATTTGAGGGATTCTGCTTACGGTTTCTGATCTCGAACCGATCCCGGAACAGGGTTTTAGGCATTGGAACGTGCCTCTGCTGAAACACCTCCTCGTCCTCTTGGGATGTCCTGGCGTAGTGTCCAGTCGCCACGGCATCAGCACCTGCCGATGAACAAAAAACCAAAAACAATTAAAAAAACCAGTCATCTTCATGAGCCAATCACAACAGACCCTGACCGAGACAAAAAAAACGCAGCAAACGTTTGCCAAATACGCAATTGTTTTGGATTCAAATACGTAATTGTTTTGGATTCAAATATGTAATTGTTTTGGATTCAAATACTTTCCTTCGTTTTACTGACTGAATCCCCGCCTTCTGGTCCTAGGTTCAGACTCAATTGCACCAGGTAAGATGATTAGAGGACAGAAAAGTATTTTAATCCAAAACAATTGTGTAATTGACCCATGTCTGCAATGCAGCGGACAAGGAATAATACTGAACGTCTGTTAAATGAGGTTTGGTGCCGTCTCACTGCATTTCCCCTCGGCCAATCAGCTCTAATCTCTGGTCTCAAATCGACGCGAATCACAAAACATTTCGCCGACCCACTTATCCAGAGAGACTTAGGCCTACACAAATAACACTGGTTTGCATAAAATATATTTCTAGAACTGGATGTTTGACTGAAGCAATTAACGTTCAGTACAGGGAACAAGGTTACACTGGCAAAGAACCATTATCCATTAAAATACACTTGACAATTACCTTTGAGATTTAATTCACATTTCCACCAGATGATACACAGCTGAGTTCAGTGCATTCTGGGATATTGGCAAGGAGAGACCTTAATCTCTTATTTAATTGGCCGAATCATTCAGTAATTGCTATTTTAGCTATATTCCTTGATTACTTCATGAATGCCAGCTCAATACTGCTGCTGTGTCGCTGTTGTATTGTAGTCTAAGTTACAGATAAACAAGGATAAGTGTATTCAGCCAATTAGCTAATTTGGCCAGTGTATTCAGCTAATTGGCTCATTTGGCCTGGTGTAGAATAATGCACCCGTGCACTTAATGCTGAAAAGCAACCGATGCTAATGCTAGGCCACTCACTGACACCTACCCAGAGTGTCCATGGCGTACTGAAGGAAGTGTTTGAATTTGATATGCTTGTTGCACATGATGTCAGGGTTGGGTGTTCTCCCCTTCTGATATTCCTTCAACAGATTACTACAAAAAGGACAGATCATGACAGTGTTAATATACCCACTTCCCTAGCTGGTTAGGGAAGTACATAGGTTAGCATCCGATATAGAGCCTTGACATTCAGTACCCGTGTAACATTCGGTACAGATAAGATTTACCAATAAAAGTATGATAGTGTTACGTCATTTCACATAACCTGACACAACCTGTTATACCATCTTGTGACAGCTGTTATGTCGTGTGTATAACAGTGTTATGTCAGCCTTATGGCAAGGGGTTCAAGTAAAGAGTAACCAAATGTCACAGTCAGCACATTGTACTGTACTGGCGGAGGTATTCAGTTATATCTTTTTTTTTTTTAAGATATTTTTTAGGCCTTTTTCAGCTTTTTTATTGGACAGTATATAGAGACAGGAAGAATGGGGGCGAGAGAGAGGGAAAGACATGCGACAAATTGTCAGACGGTCGGATTCGAACCGTTGACGTCGCGGTTATCTTTTTAACAAATAATTAGGACACGCTGTCCTGTGAGCTGGGACAGATGATTTGTTACCTGAAGACTTCGTGCCAGTATTCCTTGACGTAGGATACCTGGTGAAAGGGCATGTCCAACATCCGACACACCCTGTACGCGTCTTCACAGTCCCGCTCGCCGGTGCACACGCCCTGCTCGTCCAGCGAGTCCCAGTTCCGCATGAATACGCCCGTCACGTGATAACCTTCAAAACACACTTTGAGGTTCGACTTCCGCTTGTCTTATTCTGTCAGCAAGTACTTCTCTGACACATATTCTCTGTCTTGCTTGTTGCTGTAGAGCAAGGGTGGGGAAATCTGGACCTACGGGGGAGGTTTTCGTTTCCACAAATTACTCTGGCTTCATGAGCTGATTGACTGTACATAACACGAGTAAAATAGACCACAGCAAAACAGTCATTCATGCGCTTAACAAGAAGTGTAGCTAACATATCAGACTCAACCGGCTAATTAAGTCATTTAGGCCAGAAGTTGACATGAAAACCAGAAAAAGATAAGGCCCTCCTCTGCTGTCGAGAAATGTAGAAAGCAGGGCTTACATTCCATCGTGGTCACTGGCGGCACCGCCCCCTCCAGCCCACGCTGGTTTTTGTTGTTATCCAGAATCAGTTATTTTAAAAAATCTGTTACAGGTTTCAGCATACACTCTTAAATTCAGTTATACACCGGCCACGAGTTCCTTTTTTAACCAATTTGAGAACCCCATATGGAAATATTTTGTAACTTTTGCGTCAGCTTCTGACGTCACCTCATATTTTTCGTTACACACTCAAAAAGCATATTCCATTGTTAGCAAGAAAAAACGTAAGAAAATAAGCCAAATAACAGCTACTACATTTGTTAAATTAGTCCGCTCTGCGAGAAGGGCGTTACCAAACTGGTACGCTAGCTAGACCTTCCACTTGCAGGATAAATGGCAATGTTACCTACCTCGCCGTTTGAGCAGAAGCGCGGTCACAGAGCTGTCGACACCGCCAGACATTGCACAGACAACGTGTCTCATGACACCCATGACGACTCATACAATTCTAAACAGCAAGTAAGAAAAGTGTCAAACGCTAAAAAGGTTTGAAAGTAACAAAAGCTTCACGTTCTATCAAGGAGAGCGCCATGTTTGATGGTCCGTCGACAAAACCGTTCCCCTAGAAACAAATCGCATCCTGTGCCCATACACGTTTAATCTGACACGTCATTGCTGTTTAGCCTAATTTTAATTAATTTAACCATAGAAAGGGGAAACGTGCGGGAATTAAATAGAAAACACAAAATCTTGCTTAAAATGTATGCCATTTTCTGAATTTATTGCACAGAGTAAAGCATTCCTTCATAGCCTACCTGATATGTTATGCACGTATCAGAATGTCTGTTGCTGATGGGAGGATACATCACTGAAGTATGAAACAGGGTTGTGGGGGGGCTGGAGCCTATCCCAGCATCCATTGGGTGAAAGGCAGGAATACAGGACAGGTCGCCAGTCCATCGCAGGGCACACACACCATTCACTCATACCTAGGGGAAATTTAGACTCTCCAACGAGCCTAACCTGCATGTCTTTGGACTGTGGGAGGAAACCGGAGTACCCGGAAGAAACCCACGCAAACACAGGGAGAACATGCAAACTCTGCACAGAGAGGCCCCGGCCGACGGGGATTCAAACCCAGGACCTCCTTGCTGTGAGGCGGCAGCGCTACCCACTGCACCATCTGTGCCGCCTAGTATGAAATATGTCCATTGGAATATTCATTCATTAATTCTTATTTGAAGCTCTGCAGTTCCGCAATGTGCTTTGACTGAGGCAATATCTTTAAAATAAATACTCTTTAAAGGTTAATCCAAATAAATTAAAGCGGCATTCCCACATCTTAAATGGTCTTTTGCGTTTTAAAAGATTTAAAAATTCTAGAGTCTTGCATGGTCACTGTAACAAGACGTCAATTCAAAATAGAATTTATTCTGGGAAATCTGGCCCATAAGATTTCCCAAAAAATACATTAATTACAAAGTAAACTTAAAACAACAGTTTGCAATGGAACGAAATAAATGACTCCACTTATTTTAAATTAATTTACTTAAATTAAAAAAAATGTACATCACATTTTTGTCAATAGACATCATCGTCTTCAAAAACTTTACAGTGATTTTTTTTTTTTGGTTACATTTTATGTATAAATTCCTGTCTCATTGTTCATTTTTAGATGCCAGTGGTCTAGATTACAAATGCGTATTCAAAACCTTTCCAGTGGCCTTAGTTTATGTTCATGTAGTTACATACTGATTAAGAATACAATGAAAACACTTAGCAGACATTAGCAGACAATCAGAACAAATATTTTGTTAACATCAAGTACCACACAATTACACAGAAACCCTCAATGTGCTTCCCTTCGATTGGCCACAGTAAACTCGTCTTGTCAAAAACCAGTCTTGCGTGTTTGTGATTAGCTGACACCCCTTTTCCAAGGCATTACAGTGGGAGCTTACACCCTATCCATTTTTATATTTATATTATATAATAATTTGTTATTTAGCTGACGCTTTTATCCAAAGTGAGTTTCCGTTGATTAGATTAAGCAGGGGACAATCCCCCTGAGCAATACAGGGTTAAGGGCATTGATCAAGGGCCCAACAGCTGCGCCGATCTTAGCGTGACTATGACGGGGCTTGAATTTATTTACTGAAGCACTTCAGTTTAAATACCTCTAAAGGGGAAAAAGGTGTCCAAACAAGGATTTGAAACCACAATCTTCTGATTACAAGTCCAACAATAGGAACCATCTGCCACTGTCTGTAATAAATCAGACAAAATATAGATTTATTTACTGTAATTGGAAATCCATTCAGATTATGGACGGGAAAATCAGATGGTTTCCATGGACACAAGAGGTCAGAGGGCAGTACGGCTTCCCGTTTGGCGATGGAATGCAGTGCAGCATAAAACAGACGCAGGAGTTCCTCCTCACCTGGGGCACAAACCTGAATGAGGGTCCAATAGGAATCGAGCCTCACTATGAACAACTGCTAATGCCTTTCATCACAGGTCCCCCGAGAAAGGCCAACTAAAATTTTGGTGCTTTTGCTAGCCCCCCCCCCCCCCCCCCCCCCCCATTATTAGTAAATAATAATTACTTTCAGGAAGAGAACTGATATTGAAATTCAAGCTCAAGATTGTGCTCATAATATGACAGGTAAAATATAAAACTGCCTTGGCCGGGACCACCTAAAATAAAATTTGGCCAGTGACCTGAAAACTGGATACGGACACTGACATCGGATGTCATTCCGTCGTCCTTCGTTGAAAAGAGGCGGGTCATGTGACCACTTGTCATCGATGTCGGTGCTTACAAAAACACACCGGTTCCAAACGGCCTTCTGTTGACATCTTCCAAACACAAGTTCAGCCAGAACAGGACTGGTTTTGTAAAAGGTGGACAAAAACAAAAAATGTTTTCATACAATACATTCTGTGCTTCTGTAGGCTGGTCAAGAGACCATTGATTAACCCAGACTCTATTTCAAAGTCTGAGGTTAAAACAAACAAAAAAAACTCAACAAGACAAAAAAAAAATGCTTTGTGTAAAAACATCCATATTAATGACCGGTAGTCCCATTTGCTTGGTTACACCAAACCAAAATGTTTGAGGAAAGCATTTTATTGAAGAAAAAACTCAAAATAAAATAAAACAAAAAGTAGGTTTTGAGAGAAATGATGGCTGAGACCAGGTGCTTGGCTTTAGTGTGATGAGGTCCCTTCTCATTGGCTAATCAGCAGTTGGATTTAGCACGGACATTTGCAATATGTTGGTCAAGGACATTCCATGATACGGTAAAGACCACTGTCACATGATGAGGGGAGGTGATCACGGGCCTCTTTTTGGATAAAGCACACCTGTTATAGGTGTGTATGAAGTACGGTCAGTGCGTTGGACTTGGAAGTACAGACAGCTGGCAGACAATCTGCCGCCCTGGCTCATGTACACAGACAGGCTGACGAAGCTAACCTCCGGGGTGAAACATGAGCGTGTGACTGTCATGTGACCCGCACAACAGCCAATTACAATTCGACACTGAGAGACAACCACATAGGTACGGAATGACAAGATCTGACAGAATAATGAGGTCATGAGATCAATTTAACAGTCCTCTCCCAATATGGCACCCTGAATGTATCCACAAAAATTAGTGTTCGAGCAACTACGTAAACCCCGATATAGGCACTCCCAATCAACTCAAAATAGTTTCTAAGTTTGTTCAATATGGGCATGACTTGACATATCAATGCTTTAAACAAGGGATATCCAGTCTTATACTGTAATTATATTGTGTATGGATACTCTGTGTGTGTGTGTGTGTGTGTGTGTGTGTGTGTGCAAGATAAATGCAAATACAGGGAACATCTCTTCAGTTTTGTTGCCTATAACCTGACCAAACCAACCGTAATCGGAGCAAGGGAGTTTGTGGTTTGGAATTGTGCAACTTTCATGTTGAGCTTATCGTGATGATGGCGATTCCACTGAAATGAGCCCAGAACGGCTATTTGATTAGCACTGCGATGAACATGGCGATTTTTAAGGAACGCAATCTTATTCCTCCTCGTCAACAAACAGGAATTTAAGATAAATGCCTGACGAACAAGAGCAGCCCGAAACATGGCGAGTGACTCTGGGTGAACATTCCACAGCTTATAAACTCACTCGTGTCAATACTCAGATGAAGGAATGGCTACAGCGTACAAACAGCTCCAGAAAAGTAATATGCTGAGAGGGTGTTGAAATGAAACATATTATCAAGATTATTGCGACGCTTCATAGTTTGTGGGTACATATGCTGCTTTTTTCAGACACTGCAATACATTTTCAAATAGAAATATACTGCTGCGAAATATATTTATTGTTATATTTTTCAAAAAGTACACATATGTACAATATATGGCAGTACATTTCATTTTTGTATGGGAAACCTATGTGCAGTGTTAAGTGTGGCAGGTGCAGGTTTCTACACTTTCCTATGCTATTCTATCAGTGTTATTTTAGGTGTGTGTCAGAAGCAGTTATTTCATATCTGGGTTGTTAATATGTCGCTGTTAAATGAGTTTTGACGTTGTGTTAATAGAAACTGCTGTTCACTGCCACCAACACGTTCGGCTGATTTCGGTTTGACTCATTTGGCCGGTCGTTGACCGTTATGAAAAAGAACCGCTCCCTAAAATAGCTTCACGCTTTACTCCACACTCCACCACTGGTGAAAGAACGTCCGGTTTTCTCAAACGCAGCGGGCGCAGCACTCGCGAGAACGGCGCTAACTTCCAGAAAGGCTTTAAATCAAGGAAGGCTTCTTTTTGGTTCAGCGTCCGACGGCTTTTCTCCAGCCTCCGGCCCACCTGGCGTACCCCACCACATGACGTGGCTGCCTGGCAGAGGTTTACCGCGGCAATTCCAAAAAAAACAAAAAACGAAACAATAAAAACAGTGAAATCCTAACCGGTCCTTTTCAACAGACGCATCAGAGTATCACACATCCCCACGGAAGGAAGAACGGCACTGCCGGGTAGGTAAGTAGATCCAGCCTCCCCCCCCTACCTCTTCCAAAACACCCCACCGTGACCTAATATTAATAGTGTCCTCTCTGATGCCCCCGCCTCAACAGAAACTGTGAGTCCCCCTGCTACTGTCAACGGTCAACAGAAACGGTCAGTTCCCCTGCTACAGCGAATGAGGCGTATTCTCTTATTCTCTGAAAATATACGCGGGAGCGCACACGTGTGTACATGGGATTGAGGAAACTCCACCACCCCGCCCCCCCGTTGGACGTTAGGGCTCTGGGTTGGTCACCGCGGGCATGATTTTTAAGTACTGCGTGTAGATGGCGTCGAAGGCCTCGTCTCTGTGGACCATGGCGCCGAAAACCAGAGGCTGGAGAGAGAGAGAGAGAGAGAGAGAGAGAGAGAGAGAGAGAGAGAGAGAGAGAGAGAGAGAGAGAGAGAGAGATACTGTGAGCAGGCTGTCACCCAAAGGCTCTTCTGCAGTAATATCATGGTGAGGTCATTAAACCCGATATCGTTCATCACACCATTACGAATAGAACATTTACCATAAATACCTCCTTCTGGCCCCCCGTTTAATAATTAATAAAGAAGAGACTTCTGCTGAAAACGAGCCAAGGTGCACAGACGTGTCCCTGCAGTCAGGGTTTGCTTACTTTCTGGGTGGAGGGCGTGGCGATGGAAATGCCCATCCCGGATCCTGGCAACACGGACAGGACCTTGTACTGAGGGAAACAAACATGACAGGACCTTGTACTGAGGGAAGCAAACATGACAGGACCTTGTACTGAGGGAAGCAAACATGACAGGACCTTGTACTGAGGGAAGCAAACATGACAGGACCTTGTACTGAGGGAAACAAACAGGACAGGACCATGTACTGAGGGAAACAAACAGGACAGGACCTTGTACTGAGGGAAACAAACAGGACAGGACCTTGTACTGAGGAAAAACAAACAGGACAGGACCTTGTACTGAGGGAAACAAACAGGACAGGACCATGTACTGAGGGAAACAAACAGGACAAGACCTTGTACTGAGGGAAACAAACAGGACAGGACCTTGTACTGAGGGAAACAAACAGGACAGGACCTTGTACTGAGGGAAACAAATAGGACAGGACCTTGTACTGAGGGAAACAAACAGGACAGGACCTTGTACTGAGGGAAACAAACAGGACAGGACCTTGTACTGAGGGAAACAAACAGGGACACGGCCGGCCGTTACTGAACCGGGCGGGGCAGGAAGGCACGTTGCCGTTCAGAGGCTTGAGGGGAAACGGACTGAAGACCCACCTTCTGAACGTCGGTGATGTCCTCCAGCTTGATGACTTTGTTCTTTTTGTAGGAGCTCGACCGGGAGCTGGAGCTCTCGAAGCAGAGGTAACTGGAGGAGGGAGGGAGGGAGGGAGGGGAGGAGAAGAGGGGAGGAAAGAGGGAGAAGTGAGCCACAGCAGGGCAACACTAGTGCTGTGTGCCCCAACTGGCAATGCACTGGCCCAAAGTTCCCTTTGATAAAGTCGGTGAAGAATTTTAAAACACATTACATTTGTTATTTTGCAGATTATTTTATGCAAAGCAATTTACAGTTCACAAGATTAACCTGAGGCTTGTCCCCCTCCAAGAGAAATGTGGGGTTAAGGGCCTTGCTCAAGGGCCCAACAGTCGCACCGAGGGCCTTGCTCAAGGGCCCAACAGTCGCACTGGGGCTTGGACCACCAACCTTCCAGATCCCAGTCAAGCACCTTAGCCACTAGGGCTATCAGCTGCCCTGTGAAACTGTTCAACTGGATTAACCCAAGACTGGAACACATCAAGTCAGTAACTACTGGAGTCCAACAAGGACATGTAGTGGAGGCAGAAACACTGGGGGGTTTTCAAGACCGGGCTTGATACGGTGCTAGATACTATTTAGCTTTTAGGCAAACTAAGCAGTAGGTACACTTTAGTGGAAGGAAAAGGCGAACATTGCTGGGCTGAATGGGCCATTATGTTATGTTATGCTACTTACTTTTCTGTTACATAGAGCACGCCGTTCCGGATGTAGTCGGTGGGCATCTTCCTGTCTCTGTTTATCAAGCAACACCGCCACCCGTTTTCACACACTGAGTGCACAGAACACACACGGGGAACAATCAATCATTTTGTTCGGATGTGGAGAGCAAGGCATTTTTATTGGCTCAATATGGTGATGGACACATGAGCTCCACCCATTTTGGGCGTATCAACACTCACTCTCCTCTGAATAGTTTGATGAAAACATCAAACAGCAGGAAAAAAAAAAAATTAAAAAACAGAAACCTTTGTGCACTACCACCACCTACCCGGTAGGGGGCGCTCACTCTCAGACAGGTTGAACACTTCGTGGAAAGCGCCCTTCTTGGTGCTGTAGAGGCGTCCGCTTTCCTCGTCGCGGCTCATGCCGTAGGGGGCACTGGCTGCCAGGCTGCTACGAGACGTCACTGGCTGGAGCTGAGAGCCGAGAGGGAGGAAAGGTAGCCGATTGGCCCAGACTGTGACAAGGAGGAGGAGCCTGAGGGGATCAAACAGCTGTGATGTGTTTTAGCCAAAAGCCCCCCCATCTGTCCCTGTGGTGCACTGTGTCATACATCATTACAACAAGAAAAGCGGTGTTCAGTCTAACAAAGGGCCTTCAGACAGAAGCATTTCATTCAAGTCTAGAGATAAAGACAGATGGTTAATCAAAAGTCCACAGTGATGTACTAGGAGGGAATTGTGCTGTACTAGGAGAGAATTGTACTGTGCTACGAGTTCACTGTGCTGTACTAGGAGTTCACTGTGCTGTTCTTGGAGTGAAATTGTGATGAACTAGGAGTTCACTCTGCTGTACAACCCATTTGCAGTTATTGACAAAAGTATTTGAATGTCGATAGTGTTAATGGAGGAGTTGTATTTACAGTTCTAACAAAGGACCATTCATAGAGAGTTATGGAGAGTATTCCTGTGCTTATGTAGAGCAGGTACAGTCTGCAGTATTGTTCAGACCAAGTCCATTTGGGAGTGAAACTGAGTGGAGGATCAATCATTTCTATATTTAACCGGTCAATATGTTGAACGAGCAGAGCGATGTGCATAGCTTTGACAGATGGGATTGATTTAATTCATGTTACAGTGAATGTGGAAAGAAGATATGATGCTCTCTCCGCTGAATTATTATCCTGATCACAAATTTTAAATCCAGGCCATGAAAAGATCTACACAAATGACGTTTAGGTCGTTCTGCTGCCCAAAAGCAGAAATGGTGGCGAAGGCAAAGGACCCAGAAGGTTGGTGGTTCAATGCCTGGTGTGGCCACAATAAGATCCATACAGCTGTTGGGCCCCTGAGCAAGACCGTTTACCTGTATTGCTCCAGGGGGGATTGTCCCTTGCTTAGTCTAATGAACTGTAAATCGCTGGATAAAAGTGTCAGCTCAATAACTAATCGTGATTATATTATTATAATCCAACTGTATGTCTAGTTCTCCAAGGCTATTTCCAATGCATATCGCTTTTCGGATATCTTCCAATGTATCAGCTGCAAATCAGCTGAGGAGGAGAGATGAGAAACTATCAAAATGAAGGGGAGGTGGGAGAGGGGGGTTGGGGTGGAGGGTCGGGGTGGGAGAGGGGGGTTGGGGTGGAAGAGGGGGTTGGGGTGGAGGGTCGGGGTGGGAGAGGAGGGTCGGGGTGGAGGGTCGGGGTGGGAGAGGGGGGTTGGGGTGGAGGGTCGGGGTAGGAGAGGGGGGTTGGGGTGGGAGAGGGGGTTGGGGTGGAGGGTCGGGGTGGGAGAGGGGGGTTGGGGTGGAGGGTCGGGGTGGGAGAGGGGGGTTGGGGTGGGAGAGGGGGTTGGGGTGGAGGGTCGGGGTGGGAGAGGGGGGTTGGGGTGGAGGGTCGGGGTGGGAGAGGGGGGTCGGGGTGGGAGAGGAGGGTTGGGGTGGAGGGTCGGGGTGGGAGAGGGGGGTTGGGGTGGAGGGTCGGGGTAGGAGAGGGGGGTTGGGGTGGGAGAGGGGGTTGGGGTGGAGGGTCTCACCCGCCGGGACATCAGCGTGTTGGAGCGCTCTTTGAGCTGCGGGTCGGTGGGCAGGCTGGTCCAGACGATGTAGGGCGAGTCGTACTTCTCCCGGAGCTTGGGGCAGCTCTTGAAGATGAAGTCGATGATGAAGAACTTGATGCCGGCGTAGATGCCTGAAGGAGAGACGGCGAATCGGGGTGTGGTCAGAGAGCCTCTCTCCCGTTACCCCCCTCTCTCACTCGTTTCGCTGCAAAGCAATTACTGTTCCACGTGCGCTTCAGCCAAAAAAACCAAAGTGGGGGCTCTCCGGTACTTACCGGAAGATCCCAGCGGACATTTACAAACAGCTCTAACAAAGCTGATTTATGAACGACCTGGCGGCTCCGAGTGATTCTTAATGGCTCTCAGTTTGGCCAATAAGAGCGAAGGTGAGCACTCCTAATGACAGTATATCTGTTTATCAAGACATTCTCAGCTGTGCGTTTTTAGTGCGTTTCTGCTGACGCCCTGTGTAAATTGTGCTATGGGATACATGTAGTGGGATATGCGCTATGGGATACATGCAGTGGGATATGTGCTATGGGATACATGCAGTGGGATATGCGCTATGGGATACATGCAGTGGGATATGCGCTATGGGATACATGCAGTGGGATATGCGCTATGGGATGCATGCAGTGGGATATGCGCTATGGGATACATGCAGTGGGATATGCGCTATGGGATACATGCAGTGGGATATGCGCTATGGGATACATGCAGTGGGATATGCGCTATGGGATACATGCAGTGGGATATGCGCTATGGGATACATGCAGTGGGATATGCGCTATGGGATACATGCAGTGGGATATGCGCTATGGGATACATGCAGTGGGATATGCGCTATGGGATACATGCAGTGGGATATGCGCTATGGGATACATGCAGTGGGATATGCGCTATGGGATACATGCAGTGGGATATGTGCTATGGGATACATGCAGAGGGATATGAGCAGTGCTCTCACCCATCATGAAGCCCAGGAGCTTGTAAGGCAGGAGGCAGGAGGCGATGAAGGCCAGCCACAGAGCCACATACAGCTTCTGAGTGATCTCTGGGTGCACCCACATGAAGAGGCTGAAACACACACACACACACACACACACACACGTGAGCCCACATGCAAATACACGTACAGACATGTGCACACGCACACACAAATACACACACACACACACACACACACACACACACACACACACACACAGACTCATGCACATGCGCACACACACACATGTACATGCAGACAGGCGCCCACACAGACAAGCACACACACACGCACACACACACACAGAATCACATACAAAGGGTTAGATATCTCAATCTGTATCCACACACAAAAGGTTCAAACATACACATACACACATACAGCTGAACCCATAACACACACACACAAACTCACATACAAAGGGTTTTGTATCTCAATCTGTATCCACAGATAAAATGTTCAAACATGCACATACGCATATACAGCTGAACCCCTAACACAGATACACACACGCATACAAAGGGTTAGACACCTCGATCTGTATCCACACATACAAGGCTCAAACATACACAAACACATACAGCTGAACCCCTAAGATAAGCCCCTCGTCGTCTTCAGGGGCAGGCTTCTGAAAGAAAGCTCACTCACTTCTTTATCTTCTCCAACACGTCGGCCATCTTGCCAAATAGGTTCTGTTGAAGCAGAACCGTTAGATATGAACAGACAGCCATAGAAATTACACTCAAACAAATACAAGTGCTGCAGCAAGCTAGTAGCGCCGTGTTTTATTCCACAGCAGTGTCAAAACCTACTTTAGGAGGCAAACTGCTTCATCTAAACAGCAATAACGTTTACCTTTATTTTATTGTGCTAATAGACTCATCTCAAAGTGCTTCACAAGATTAACACAAACAGAAGTGAGGAATATATTCACTCAAAAGACGCCACATAAACGCACGTACAGATCTCGGCGTTAATTTATCACTGTACTTCAGAAGCGAGTCCTATCCGTGAGATACAACCTAAACCGTAGCTGGGAAAACCATTTCCCTGAGATGCCTGTGGCATTTTCTGCTCTGTTAAAAAAGGACATAGTTTCCATTAGTGTCAAAATGATGTGCTATCGTGTAATCAAATGAGACTACAAACATGACCGCATCAGTGGTGAGTGGTGGCCCAACCAGGGCTATGATGAAGGCAGTTTCAGTGCTGCATTTCGGCTGACAGCCTTACTTAAACAGCTCAGAGGCTATTTGTGCTCAGGTGCATATAGGTATAGAGCTTGTAGTTCAACCACCGTCTTCACATCCTACTGTAAATCATTAACAAAATGGCTGACTTGAGTTACCTGCGCTTTCTGCGCAACATCGAGGACCAACTGGAACTTTTCTGAAACCGTTAGGTCTTCCTTTGGTGGTTCCTACACAAAACCAAAAAGATTCAATGCAATAAAACCGAGGATCGAAGTCACTTCCTGTCCTGACAGGTATGTGTAGGAAGTCACATGACACAGGCAGGAAGTCACATGACACAGGATAGGTCTTACCACAGGCTCTGAGACTTCAGGCACAATACTCCACTGGATCCTCCAGCCCCTGAGAAGAGAAAAGTAACAAAATGGAGTCACGTGGATTTCACTCGCACACAAACACGACAGCAACACTTACAATGTTAATATACAGTGGTTGGGGTTGCTGGTGGTGGGTATTGCAAGACGTTTTTTCCAATTACACCAACATTCTATTCAAAACCAGCTCGCTATGCTAACATTTCTTTTACAAGGATCAAACTTTCTCCTCAGCTACAAGATTTAGGACCACACTCATACATCCCAATTAGTGGACGTGTTCCTATATTATTTTCCAGTAAACGAATGTCACATTCCAGGAGAAAACGCTCCTGAAATGGGAGCGCTGTAGAGAACCTCCCCAGCTGAGCCGTGGGCGGGTTGGAACGTGCCAGACTCGGAGTGTTACCTGGCGATGAGGTAGTTTAAGGACAACCTCAGGATGGCGAGGAACAGGAACAAAGGAATGGCCCAGCCATGCCATGCAGCGTTCATGTAGAGCTGAGACAGAGAGAGACAGCACTATAACTAGTGTACAGACACAGCACTCTAACTAGTGTAGATACAGCACTATAACTAGCCTACAGATACAGCACTAACTAGTGTACAGATACAGCACTATAACTAGTGTACAGACAGCACTCTAACTAGTGTAGATACAGCACTATAACTAGTGTACAGATACAGCACTAACTAGTGTACAGATACAGCACTATAACTAGTGTACAGATACAGCACTAACTAGTGTACAGATACAGCACTAACTAGTGTACAGATACAGCACTCTCACTAGTGTATGGATACAGCACTAACAAGTGTAGAGCTACATCGCCGTAATTAGTGCATATCTGATTCATCGCAACACAGAAACATAGCACTTGTAATAATAGTAGGCAATTGAATCGTTGCAGTGTCCAATCTAATTTTCCGTAATGAAATCATTCAAATGGGCTGTTTGTGCACTCAGTATTTGAGTGTGTGTTTGTGTGTGTGTGTGTGTGTGTGTGTGTGCACACTCACTATGAAGGCGATCGCTGACGTGTAGACAGAGTGCCAGCTGGATAAGGCAGAGAGGTTCCTCAGGAAGTTTGTGACAGGCTTGACTCCTCTTTCTGAAGACAGATGCAAGCAGAAATACACATCTAACCCACATTCCCCATTTCACTTACGTATCTGACTGAAGCACGCTCCGCTCCATTCGTGGTTACTGTGGAAACGCTAAGGCTGCACCAGTCTCTGAATAGTATGGACTTCAATGAGGACAAGCCACACCCAATGACCTCACAGGTCAACAGTGATGTCACAAAAGCACGAGGATGGAAATTGAGAGGACTCGGTGTTATGGCTACATGACAGTGCAGTTTCAGTTAGCAATGCTAAGTGTCCAGTTGGGCAGTACTCACTTAGTCGTCGCATGTTTTCTGTTAGCCTGAAAGGAGAAGCAGAGGGCATGGTTAGTCAGGGAAGCTCTGATCTTAAGCCAGAAGTGGTGTCAGACAGAGCTCAGAAATTCTCCCCCCCCCCCCACCCGTTCCCTTCGCGCACGTGTCAAACTCCACTCCTGGAGGGTTGCAGTTTGTCCAGGGTTTTGGAGTGTGGTTCATTCAAGTAATTCATTGGCTAAAGAATCCACATACCTTGTTCACAAAGCCTTAATTGACGGTCGATTCACAGGAAACCACAAAAAACTAGACACTGCGGCCCCCTCAGTTTGACACCCCTGCCTTAGAACCAGAGGGACACCTTGAGTCTCTGCGAGAGTGTGGCGAGCTGTTTGGCCCAGAAACAAATAAAGCCTGTCCCTCTTTCTGTCGTTAGCATTAGCCATGCTAACACAGGGTTTGCCTGAACGCATTCAGAGTCTCTCCCGGCTCCTGGCACTAGCGCTTCAGTGGAGCTCTCTCAGGACCTTTGGGCCACCATAGGTCCTCACCGGGACCAGTCGGAGTAAAAGGGCGCGGCCTCGGTCAGGAACGGGGTTATGAACTGTTGACCGTGTCAAAACACTGACGGCAGTAGCTATATTTCAGTGGGAAGTATGTGGTTAGCACCAAAGAGGCGTTGCTTGGCAGGATTTCGAGTGACGCTGGCAGCCCCCCCGAGGCCTGACCGTGAAACTGAAAACAGAAACTGGCCGACAAGTCTTTGGCGCGAGGCTTGATCGAGTTTTTGGCTCAGCCCGGCTGTCTTGGCCGCGGCGAGCGGATACTCTGAGTCTTTTCACAAACCCAGAGTGCCTTCAAATCTCATTACCCACGATTCCGAGGGCCTCAACTGTCAAGAAATTGAGAGGTCAGACACTTTGACGAACTGCCCTTTTTCATGCCGTTTGGCTGAGGCGTCTGCTAAGTGAGTAAACTATAAATTGACCAGGCCGGCCTCAGACCCTGGGGCTGTGTGGGCGAATGACCACCAGGGGGCAGACTGCTCTTCAGCGCGAGAACAGTACAGATTTGAGTGCCGCTTGACTTAATTTCCTGTCAGTCCTGGTGCAAATAGGCTGAAAGGATGGTATCCCTAGATGCTTCTGTAAACTCATCTAAACTGGAGATTTGGGGAGATAAAATCTCTCCCGTGTCCTGGTGTGACTCTATCGTTTTTTTTAAACGACCGGCACAATTTACAGCTGGACGGAAAAGCCATTAAAGACTCATTTTAAAGCCCATCTCTGCGCCAGCTACCAGAGTAAAACGTAGCAGAGCCGGGGCGTGATGGCTTTCATTGCCCAAGCATTAAATACCCATCTACTCACCGAACAGCACGGGTAGAACAAGGCAGAGGGGTGATCAGCTCACTTCGCGTCGACTGTAACATGTTTTACGGTTTGAGTGGACAGGCCGCCGCGATCTGCGTACCATGATGAGGTCATTACAGAGCAACACAGCAAACTGGCGAGAGCACTGACCACGTTGAGCAGACATGCACTAAAACACACACACACTAAAACAGTCTGCATTGATTTGTGCCAAGCTGTCCTTCACTAACATCGTATTTAATAGCGTCTGGTTTATTCTCGTCTATCCCGGCTCTCGTACGCGGCTCTCTGGCCAGGCTCCATATTAAGATGAGGTCAATCACAACGGGTCTTTCGATCCCGGATACATCTGGATACGTACGAACGAAAGCAAAGGACAGAGACAGCATTGGCATGTGAGCGTACACTCTCAGAAATGAAGGTACAGTGGAGGTACATTTTTGTAAAGGACAACTTCCCAAATGTACCCTTAAAGTACAATAACATTCTGTTTCGGTGCAAATGAATAGCTTATACCTTTTGCTATACTATTGTTCTGCATTCTCCTACTAAATTTTATGAACTCTCAATTTTCTCAACCAAAGCCAAAACCCCTTGGTTTGGCCACTTCATACTGGGCTTTTGATTGAAAGGCCTAAATACCTGGCTGTATTGCCTCTGTGTAGAACCTTTTCGCAACTGTATCATCACAAGACGACATGGTGTTGATATTATATTGGATTATATCTCATCGTTTATATCTTCTGGGCAGCCTGTAGCATTGTGGTTAAGGCAAATGACTGGGACTCACAAGGTCGGTGGTTCGAATCCCAGTGTAGCCACAATAAGATCCGCACAGCCGTTAACCCTGCATTGTTCCAGGGTAGGATTGTCTCCTGCTTAGTCTAATCGACTGTACGTCGCTCTGGATAAGAGCGTCTGCCAAATACCATTAATGTAATGTAATGTACTGTAATATCG
Source organism: Conger conger (assembly GCF_963514075.1). Taxonomy (NCBI): domain Eukaryota; kingdom Metazoa; phylum Chordata; class Actinopteri; order Anguilliformes; family Congridae; genus Conger; species Conger conger. The sequence continues at coordinate 12,033,909 of NC_083778.1, forward strand.
CAGAAATACGGTAACCTTTCTCACCGTTTAGCGCTTAGCGGCTCGTCGGGCTCCACGGCCTGCTCCTCGGGCTGGAAGCGGAAGTCCTCGATGTAGACGGCCAGCTTGTCGTACAGCCACTTCTGCACGCGTGCGTACAGCGTGTCGCGTTGGCCGTCCGCTGTGAACACACAAGGTTTGCAGGGATCCAGAAGTGCTTTCGCATTACCCCGGTATCAGCCCACCACAACAAGATTTACCCTGATACCACCCCACCACAACAAGATTTACCCTGATACCACCACACCACAACAAGCTTTACCCTGATACCACCACACCACAACAAGCTTTACCCTGATACCACCACACCACAACAAGCTTTACCCTGATACCACCACACCACAACAAGCTTTACCCTGATACCACCCTACCACAACAAGCTGTACCCTGGGTCAAATCTGGGGGAGGTGTACTGACACAGGATCTTGTTCCAATAGTTGAAGTGCACAACTGATGCACTTGATTGTACAAATGAGCAGCTCAGTGTGATCTCTAGCTGCAGAATGAGGTGTGCTTTGTTAGAGAAAAACTACAGGACGGTAGATCTCCAGGAACAGGGTTGGGCAGCCCTGCTCTAGCTGTTGAATGAGGTGTGCTTTGTTAGGGTTGGAGTGAAAACCTACAGGATGGTAGATCTCCAGGAACAAGGTTGGGCAGCCCTGCACTAGAGTCGGACTAATCACAAACACTTTGTGACCCCACACATCCCCGTGGTGACGGCGTTTCCCTGGTTACCTGTCCCATTAGCAGCTGGTGGTTGTGTTTTAGGAGGCTGGGGCGGTGAGTCTTCCAGTCTAAGAGGAACAGAGATGTTGGAAAGTGACATTAATTTCTTCCAGTTCCCCCTCCTCCCTGACTAAAAACAGATACCCACTTTCAGGGTTGCCACGGAAACGCAAAGCTGGGAGAGGCGGTCGGCTTTTCCCCTTCAAGTAATGTGGACGAACTCCAACCAATAAGAAATCATGATCAATGCAGGTCATCAAGGGTGGCACTGTGAGACCCGGCACATGTTGAAATGCACACATGCACAGACAGACACACACAGACACACACACACACTCACACACACACACACACATACACACACAGAAGCAGGGCGTAAACAGCGGGGGGAGGAAGCCCTCACCTGGTCTTGAGGACCTCGTTCATCTTCTGCTCCAGGTCTACTCTCTTCCCGCGCTCCTTCTCGAGCTCCAGTTTCAGGGACTCGATGTTGGTTTCTTCTCTGATTTTTCTCAACTCCTCCTCTGAAACACACAACGCAAGATCGGCACGCACACATCAGATGACCAGTAAGAGACACCACACATTCCACAAGACTTTAAAAACAAAACAAACAAACAACTAAAAACAAAAAAAAAATAGTCGATGGAATTAGCACTGTTGTTGCCCATTCCTTTCGTGGGTAAGCACAGTAGTATCCTTGTCTGTTAAAGATGGATTTAACACGCTAGTAGTAAAGCCCATCTTATGCAACTGTGCCCCCGCTCACATGTAGCGTGTTCCCTCCTGACCAAAGGCATTTCCGACAGGCCTCATTTCAGAACACTGCTGTTCGAGCTAGAGCTAATGATCAGCCCTAAAAACTATAAAACCATTTTTTTTTTAAGTTCATATTATCTAACTGAATGCATACTCCAATGCAGCTGCACTGCTATGAGATTCTCATCCTGTATTTGTATCAGCTTTGATTGGCTCCTGCATATTTTCTCAGCAGTTCAATTACATATTTGCATATTCAATGCATTTACATGTATTCCAATTATTGATGTGTTATTATTAGATTGCGTTTCAATCCCTAGCTACGGTACGTATAAAGTTAACATGGAAAGAGGCATAAAATTATCCAGTATATATTCATAAAGGATACAGACCAATGAGCAATCGTGCAATAATTAATGAAAAATTAATGCAAATTCAGTCCTAAATTAGTTCTGGGTTTAGTTGTTTCTCCATGTCCACAATGCTAAAGAAGAGGCTATATTTGGCAAGTGATTGTCTTTATTGGATCAAAGCCAGCAAACTCCTGGAGTGAAGCCATCGTTTGCATTTTCATATTTAGACATCATTTGGCATCGTCTCAGGACAGCACTCGGGAGCAGAAAACTCATCGTGTTGCCACTGACGACCTTCCTCTCATTGGCTGCCAAACCCCTCAGGTGACCACAGGACAGCCAATAGCATGACTGATCGTTCTCATCCTTTGATTTTCACAACAAACTGACATTCAAGGAGGTTTGCTTCAGAAGACTTTTACCGTGATTGGTGGAAGTACTGCAGAGATGACTACAGTAATACCATAGGACCTTTTTACAGCACCATGTGACATGGTCTTAACGTTTCCTCACAGTCTATGAAAGCTGAACCAAATAAACATTCAGCAAAGGCTTTGTTTTGGCACGGTATGGCACGGTATGGCACGGTTTATTAATGTACAGTTGGTCTGTAGCATCTACTTTCTCTTTGGAGAGCAACATGTGCAACATGTGCCTAATTTAGAATTTTCACCAGAGGGTTGCTTGTAATTTGATAATAACATTATAAATATTCTATAGCCTGAGAATGACTACATACTGATCTCGATAAACCTTTCAGTCAAAACCACAACAAAAACTGCATCTTGACAGGGTAGGAGACTCAAGCCGTCAGCGAGCTGGAGAAACACGATGACAACGTGGTCCTTTGGGACCGATCGACTGAGCAGAGCCTGTTTCCACGCCGCCTATCGCCACGGGAACAGCCGGCGGTGACGATGGCTGAGTTTGAGGAAAGGGAGGAATGTCTGAGCTGTGTAAGAAAGCTCTGGGTATAAGCCCCGGGGATGAAGTGACACGTTAAAAATGTCCCAGGTGAGGGAATCAGTCAGGTACTTCAAGGACAGAGGGGTGCGAGGAGGGTGCGTCCAACATTAAGAATGAAACAAAGCAGATTTAGCTCTGTAGTTCCAACAGTCCCTGAGCAAACCATGTGACCACCAGAATGCAGGTAAACCCATTATAAACAGTACAGGCTGAATGGAGCGGTCTGTCAATCACAGGGGAACCCACGATATAACCACAGAAGCCAACTGCATGGAAAACTGAGCAAACCCCTGCTTTTAAAATGAACGGATTCAGTCTGCCAGACCGATAAATTAAGACCCGATTTCTGAGTAAATGGGTACAACATGGAGTACAACATGGAGTCCTAGGCTGCTCTGTGAGACTAAAGACGTCGGAAAAAAGTGCAGGGTCTGTTCAATGAGGCTTCTGCACTTCTGCATTTTCAACCGCTTGACGAGACGAGACTCAAAAACTTGACCCATTATTACGAAGGAATACATTGAAGTTATAATAAGAAGCCTAAGCATACAAAAGAATACGTATGAAAATAAATATAAGACCAAGAATGAGCCTCAAGTCATACTGAGACGTGTTGGAATAGCACTCCGGGGACGTGGGACTTACTGAGGTTCAGGCTGCTCTTCAAACTCTTGATCCTGTCGGCGGCTCTGAGGTACAGCACCCCCAGGTCCAATCCGCCGCCCCCGTTCCCCCCCATGTGACCCCGCCTGGCCCGCTGGCGTGCCGCCCCGTGATGGACCCCCCTCATGAGCACCGCCGTGACAAATCGCCACGGAGACGACCCCGAGGTGACACCTTCACAGCGGAGGAAGACCCAGCAGTAGACCCAAGCGGAGTGCCTCTGATGTGAGAGGGAGGTGACCGACACTGAGACCGGGACGTGGAGGTGGAGGCTGACGCAGAGGAAATTAATCCTTTAAGAAGCAGGAGGAAAAGCACTGTGGAGCCCAGTCTCCAAACGCAGGAGAAGAAAGCCTCCATTGAAAAACCGCTCGGCAAGGCATCCCGTCAATTCCCCCTCGAGTTTGTTGACATCTTTACGCTCCCCAGAAAGTAGAATAGCACTGCAAGTCTGCTGCAAGTTTTCATGATTAACAAAGCCAAATTCCCTGGGACTCATACGTCAGACGATGGTTGCTGATTTAGAGCACGTTTATGATCTGGAGAATATTGGAGAAGGATTAGTGCTGCAAATACTTGCAAAATATCTGCATACGATGCAGTGGAGCCCTAAATAATGGATGTTACTCTAAAACCTTCTTTGGGTAGTGGGTAACCCAGCTAACTGTCACCCAGGGCTAGCTTCCAACAGGTTTCACACTGACTTTACCCTGCGGCTAGCCTCCGGATTTAGCGTCTATTCAGTATTCATTATGTATATCAGACACAGCAACTCATTTACTCTGTTCAACCATTAACCATTTTGCAATCACATTTAGTAGGATGAAAAAAGCCATAAAACCATGATTAGCAAAACCAATCATGTATTTGCACAGATGTCTGAAGCTGACCGGTTGGCAGGATGACACCACAGCGTTTCCTGTCAGAATTCAAAGACGATGTCTCGTCCTGGCACTGACGGCATTTTGATCCTCCTTTCCTGTGGGAATGATAACATCATCGCCTGGGCCGTGGGAGGGATGACATCAGCCAAGGTGAGAGACTCTTATCGGCAGCGGGGTGTGTGTGTGTGTGTGGATGTGTGTGTGTATGTGTAGCGTGTGTGTGTGTGTTTGTGGGGGTTGCAAGGCCATTGTAAAACTGAGATAAGTCCGTTACAGCCACCCAGCCAGTTTGCTCATGGCCGTTCAGCCTCATTTCCTTATTGATCACCCCAGGTTGTAATTCAGACAGGAAGTGACCTCACCTTGAGTTCCAGGTGTGACGGTCGACCACTGAACAATAACACCGAAACCTACAGGACTACAGAGCACTGAAACTGAAGCTGCCTCAGTTAGACAGCCCAGTAACATCTAATACTTTGACGGTAGGCATGGCAAGGCCTCTCCGCTTCTCACATCTCTGAATAACTGCATGTAATGACCCGGTATTTGCAGTTCAGTAGGTTTTTCAGATTGTGTTTCCCGCAGACAGGGCCCACAGGTATTGGCCGCTCATCAGACACTTCGACACGGTCTCTGTTTGGCATTCAGGTGGAACACAAACAGGGCGACAGACCGTGGCTTTAGGTGTAGTCCAATATTTACACAAAGAACTGTTAATCAGCTGCTTCGACCAGGGAGCGCCAGGGCCACAGAAATACTATAATGGTTCGACTGGAGTGGGCTATGGTCACAGTGCAACCATAATCCATGTACTAGTGTGGGCCTTGGTTACAAGAATAATAACATAATCCATCTAAATACAAAACAAGGAGGCAGTGTAGTATGACAAGTATTGGGAACAGGGAACTAACATAGACATTTTCATGGTTATAATTTATTTTATCATGTCTGTTCGGGAGAGCTTCCCCCTGCTGGATACTTCAATACAACCATCACCATCGCAACAAACGAGTAATCCACCAGGCAGCAGTTTCATAATCATCGCATACTTTCAATTAGCAGATGCTGTTATCCAGATACTAATATGAGCAGCACTGCCAGACCTGGGGAAAAACAACATTCCCAGACCAACGAGTGCGTGCGCTAACTGTATGTTAGCCATGCAATCCTGGAACCGTACTGTGAAGAGAGACGAGGACAGTTGTTATGCAAGCACGCTTGGGAACGCTCTGAACAAAGTCACAGAGCTGCACTCTCGATGAGCTACAGGCGCTTGGCGGTACAGGCAGGGGGACCAGGAAGTTGTTCTGGAAAGGGATTAGCCTGGTAGTGACAGAACGGCTGGGGACCTCCGCTTCAACCACGGGGCTGCTGGGATTAAAAAGCAAAAGTTGCCTTGTACCCAAGCTCATTAGGAAAGGGTTTAGCATGCTAATGCTAAAAGCCATGACGAAAAGATTTGACATGCTAATACTAAAAGCCATGATGACAAGGTTTAGCATGCTAATGCTCATGCTAAAATCCAAGAGCAAAGGCCTTTTTCTCCTTGATGGCAAGCATAGCTATTTATGACATAATGTGGCTTAAGAGGGCAAATAATCATAATGGAAAAAAGAACAGCTTGTTGAAATTATGGCAATGCAACTGTGCTTGGAACCAAAACCAGCGTACACGGGGGTCCCCCAGGACAGGGTGCGAGAGCCACTGTCCTAGAAGAACGGGCGCCGGTCGCAGTTTGCCAACAGGGCGCGGGATCTCTTTTCACGGGGCGGGGAAATTAGCACGGGGCTCTTGAGGCAGAAGCTGGCACGGACCCCGAGACTCAGAGAGAGCCCAGGAATACAACCTGGCACCAGACAGCACTCCTGACATCCACCCAATCAGAGGCTTTGGACAGGTCATGTTGCCACTTTCACCCAATCAGGGGCTCTGAGAGGCTCAGGCTGCTCCTTACTAACTATAGACTGTGGCAGATGCAGGCAGTTGTGGGGTAACACTGCTGGCTCCAGAGTTTTTTTTTAGTTTTTTTTAAAATATATTTTTTAGGCCTTTTTCAGCTTTATTGGACAGTATAGTATAGAGAGACAGGAAGAATGGGAGCGAGAGAGAGGGGAAGACATGCGGCAAATGTCAGACGGTCGGATTCGAACCGCCCACGTCGCAGCTCGCAATGAGCATGCGGTCAGTGCTCTACAGGCTGCGCCACCGAGACACCCGGCTCCAGAGTTTATTTAATCCACAACATGGCTACCACTTCCTGAGTGAGGGTGCTACATTCTTCGCTCAAAGCTGAGATATTTATAACCGCACTTAATGAGTGGTCACGCTGCTGGGGGTGTGGAGGGTAGGGTGTGAGGAGGATTTTTTTGTATGCCGCTACATAGCAACCCTGCCCAAGATACTGGCGTGTGCTTCCGTTATCCCGCAGAAGTGAGGCTCTGACAATATTTGTATTATGTTGCAAAGCTGAAGGTTTGGCAATATTTGTATTACCCTGCAGGTGAGATTTTTCCCTTTCGTTTCATTTCAAAGACAGCACAGAAAAAAAAAGCACCAGCAATTCACTAATGAGGCGTACAATATAGATCTGCTGGGATGAATTCAGTGATATTTGCTCAGCCCCTCTTGGAGGATCTGCTGTCTTCCACATGCACGCTGGAGAGCATTAAGAATAAATGTTTTTATACTCACGTAAAAAGTGCTTCTCCAGCAAAGCCACTTCCAGGTGACCTTTGACCTCGGTGAGCCGGTCCGACTCGGTCCTCTGGAAGTCCTGGATGGCTGCGGCCATGGAGAGAGACGCCGGGCTAGCCTGGGCGGGAAAGCACAGACAGGCAGACACGGAGCAGAAATGCGTTAGCCACACACACACGGACACGGAGACACATTTAGAGTCATGACAGAGAGCTTTTACACAAGGAGAGATACGATTACCCCATGAAGGGGAAAGGGAGGGAGAGAGAGAGAAGATTGTAGAGGAATGAGAGAGGATAAGAGAGGAGAGAAACAGAGAGAAGGGGATTGGAAAAGAGAGAAAGATTATGACAGTATTACCACACTGTTTGCATTGTTGTTACGCACTGTTGTTTGGATTCCGGTTTCTGTGTGTACACTTGGCAATTATTTACTAATGTATTTAATGGCAATAAAGCACTTTGAACTTGTATATGAATGACAACGCAGATGTTGGTCCAGCTTTCGAAGCACAGAAAAAAACTGACTGGATACTAAAAATGTCTTTGAGCAGTGCCATAGAAAAGCAAAGGGACGTTTGAAGGGGACCAGGCACCAAGCGAGCTCGCAGTCAAGCAAGAATCCTGGACAGAATCCGGTATTCAGTGACAAAGACAAAGTTTGGGAGGAAGGGGTGAGAAGGATAGGAAACTTCCAGAAGGTAAACCCCCCAGACAAAGAGCGAAAAGGCACGAAAGACACCAAAGCTGGTAAACTCCACCCTGCGAAAAGAGGATTAAGGTTCACAGTCTAGCGAAGAAAAATAAAGCCTATATTCCTTTAGCTCTCCCAAACAGACTATCTTTAGTCTTATCACGTACCGCAGTTCAGACGGTGAGAGCTACAGCAAGTGGATTTGTGCACGGTGTGTGAATTGAAATTTGTCCAGCGTACAGTATGGCTGCTGAAAACAACATCAGTGAACATGGAAATAAATCAAACCTCAGAACACGAATAAGCGCAAAGAAAGCATCTGGGACATTTTTTTACAAATTCCTTTTATGAGAATAAAAGAAACTGAACTCTCAAACAAAAGCCCAGGGGCGGAATCAGGTTTGTTGAATCAATAATGTATGAATCATTTTCAATAAATAAAAAAACCCACCAAAATAAAAACAAAAAGAAAGTTAAGGGCCATTGAGGTGAGTGCTTGTTGTGTCAAACAAAAACATTTCCTGGGCTTTTCAAACACCTGGTTCCAATTACTTAAGATTTTCTCAGAAAACCTGAACTCAAAACAATAAAAATCCTTGTAAATTAGGCACGTATATACAGAGACAACTGTAACAGATCTAGATTTACAAACTCCAGACGTACACAAACACACTCCAGAGCCCTAACTTACTGAAGGAGAGGAACCAGTTTGGCCAGTGGCAGACTGAGTAATCCAACGACAATGCGAGTCTTCCACTTTACCTGAAGGTCAGACAAGGAGAGGGCCTTCTAGACTAAATGTCTGAACAGCTGTGAACGCACTTCAAACAAAACAGATAATGACTGCGTGGTTAAAGGGCAGACTGTCAGTTTTGATTAGAGGATATTTATATCCATATGGAGTAAGCCGTGCAGGAATTACAGCCAATTTTAGGTGACCAAAAGTAATTGGACAGCTGCTCGGCTTTTGTTTTGCATTTTTAAACTGGACGGGGCCTGGGCAGTGGGAGCCTCTAGAACAGGGCTGACCAGCCCTGTTCCTGGAGATCTACCGTCCTGTAGGTTTTCACTCCAACCCTAACAAAGTACACCTCATTCAACAGCTAGAGCAGGGCTGCCCAACCCTGTTCCTGGAGATCTACCGTCCTGTAGGTTTTCACTCAACACCCTAACAAAGCACACCTCATTCACCAGCTAGAGAACTCACTGAGCTGCGAATTACTTGTTTATGAACGAGAAGAAAGGCATAATAGTGGGCTTGTACCTGCCAATCAGAATGCTTTCCGCATTCCATTTAAATGACTGGCCTTGCCACACATTCAGTTTTCCTTTGAAAATGAATTCCTTTGTGTCTCGAGCGTGCTTCTGAATTCAGCAGAGTGTTTTAGCGTACCACCTGACCTATCAAAATAAAAACAGTCAGTCAGTGCCATGAGCAGACTATGGCATGAACTAACGCCTGACATTCAAAAAAATTCCAGCCTTCGGGTTGTGGGTAACTCGGCTAACTGCCACCTTGGGCTAGCTTCCAATGCGTTTCACTCTTACTTTATCCTGCGGCTAACCAGCATATTTTAATATTCTCTCAACTGCCTTAGGTGTTTCAATGCTAAACCCTGATCCAAAGTAGAGCTAAGCTAGCCTATGACCAGGGGGAGGCAGTGCTGCTATCCTACATTTCAGTGTACTTAAAATTAAGCTTAGTGCAGGGCTAAAGCCTCCTTTAGATAAGCTCCTGAGATACTCACACCACCCCGTCTGGCACCAACAATCAGTCCACGGTCAAAGTCACTCAGATCACATGTATCACCATTCTGATGTCTGGTCGGAACAACAACTGAACCTCTTGACCACGTCTACATGCCTTTACATGCCATACAGCTGCTGCCGCGTGATTGGCCAATTAGATATTTGCATCAACACGCTGGTGTAGAGGTGCACGTAGTACAGTAGTGTGCGCATATAAACCTTTTTCGCGCGTTTAGAATAGATTATCCCTCAGGAGTCACAGCTGAATCACCCGCGATGTGAGAAGAGCACTGCAGCTTGACAGAGGTCATCTTCAGGAGCACTGATCCTTGAGCCAATGGATACTATCATCGACTATCGATTAACGTGCGGAGTGCACCATTTAAATCCTGTGTTTATAAAAAATAAATGACTATGTTAAACACAACAAACTGGTGTGCAACTCATCTAAAAATTAAATTTTGGGGATTGGTGACGCAAGATGCAAACAGAGCATTTCCAACACACACGCACATTACATCTTAAAAAGTAGTACTAGTGCGCTGGTTAATACAGTTTAAACGACAGCATCTTGTTTTAATCCCATTCCATTTGCGGTTGTTTCTTGTCGTGTAACCATGCAAACACAGCTTGTGAGACCCGGAGCTGTCAATTCCAGGTTCAGACAGCGAAAGTCCTCCCCAGTATTTTGTTCCAACCGTCTGGGAGTGCTGATTAGTACAGTAACTAACTGCAGAAATCAGCTGGCTCAGTTCATGGGTAGAAGAAACGCCCGGCAGGACTTTTAGTTACAGTTCGTCGATAACGACTGTGCGGCTTCATCCTGACGCGGTCACTGAAATGCGGCAGCTGAGCATCATGGGTAACAGGCTGTGCGTGGCTTTGGGCATGTTAGCATTAGCTTGCAGCAGCGCACACTGACAGGCACTGGCAGCCTTCACTATCACTGCAGTAAAGTGACATAGGTAGTGTCGGCCATTTTGTTACATTTCATATAACTGCCATTTTCACATCTCCCCTCCTCTGGCTGTGGAGCATGATCTACCTCAAAACTGTGACACACCACGAATAGATTTTCCCCCCAGAGAACCAACCTCTACAAACATACTGATATTGCCAGTTCGGTTTGCACAAACACTTCTTTTTTTTCTTTCTTTTTCTCAGATGATTGATTGTACAGACCATTAAATGACCCCTGCAGTCAGCATGTGTGCAAATCTTCACGCCCAAAAACAACCAATCCTGCCCCCAAACCAGTGTTCCAAAAACCCAGCAACCTTGAGCAACAGCCATTTCTTCTGCAACAAATACATGTTTTACCTGGACATTTTCGATCCAGTAAAAGACAATTTCACCAATATCTGGTGTTGTAAAAACAGGGCTCCCAACACATGATGCACAGTATGTACAGCTCCCTGGCTGAAACCTCAAATAACAAATAAACCCAATATGTGCAAATGGACAAGCACAAAGAACAGCAGGCATTCACATGATTGGAAAATTGCCCGGTCTGAACCTATTTGGTTTCTGAGATTAGAATGAATCAGAGAGGCAATCCAATAGAGAGCATCTAAAACGCCAACAAAACGTTCGCAAAGAGCAGTCAAAGAGCAGTCACAAAGAGCAGTCACAAAGAGCAGTCACAAAGAGAGTGGGAGAGATCAGCACGGGGTTCAGCGGAGAGCTCAGCAAAGAGATCAGTGGAGAGATCAGCGGAGAGATCAGCACGGGGTTCAGCGGAGAGATCAGCGGAGAGAACAGCAGGGAGATCAGCGGAGAGATCAGCGGAGAGATTATACGGAAGATCAGCTCTGTCCTCCTGTCGGAGTTCAGGTGGGTTCAGAATCCGCCCGCAGCTCCCTCCCTGTCTCCGCTGTTTCCATGGGAACCCACCCAAATGTTTAATGAGAATGAAAGAGGAAGTGGACAGGGGCCACTGTCACCTAGGGGTGCACGCTGGGAAATTAATATCAGAACTCCTCGCCCAGATCCTCAGGTGACCTGAGGCTTTCAGAGGACATTGGAGCAGAGCCAGTCCGACACACATCACATTACATTTCTCCCAGTGGATGCTGCACAACCATAAGATGGGTGCAGTAAAAAATCAGTAATAACAAAGATTATTTTTACATTTTTTATTTATATATTGCAGTGGGTGGCGCCGCGGTCTGGAGTCATTCTCAGAGGAACTGGTGTGTCACTGCACTGAGAACTGCTGCTCACTCGATTTTTGTTTGTTTTTTGCGCCATTCTTTGCACACTCTAGAGACTAGTGTGCATGAAAATCCCAGGAGAGTTTTTCCAGATACTCAAGCCACCAAAAATCATTCCATGGTCAAAGTGACTTAGATCACGGCGATTGGCTGTCATGCAAGGCGCTGACCAGCTCGTCAGGAGCATTTGGGGGTTAGGTGTCTTGCTCAGGGACACTTCGACACAGCCCGGGCGGGGGATCGAACCGGCAACCCTCCAACTGCCAGACGACCGCTCTTACTGCCTGAGCCCCTTATATTGTGCAATAGGCAAGATCACACTCATGGGGAATTTTAATTCCATGGACTGACTGAATAATTGTGCTTATAGTATGTTTATTTTTATCTTCTGGGCGAAATCATGAAGTAAGTTTCTTCTTCCAAACAGAGGAACAGAAACATGTAGTGGTACTACCTCTTTACTACCACCAGCAGTACAGCCATGAGCCACAGCAGCCCAATTCCGTACAGATTTGAGGAAAAGTCATGGAAAGATGAGCATATTGCATTTACTGTATTGGACTAATTTTAATATTAAAGGCACATTAAAGGAGCACTGGCTTCCGCGATGTGACGTACAGGTGAGTGAAATGGCTCGTTCGGGGGGAATCTTTGGAGGGTGGGGAGTCGATCTGAAAAAAATGACGCAGGTTCCGTCCGGGCCTAGTAACACCAACATCCCTTACCTACTTATTACAGAATAACCTTCTGAGTATCACAAGGGTAAAACACACTTGGTGTCGCTATTCCAAGACCGTGGTGGTGTCACATGACTGACATTTTGGCAACAGAGATAACACAGGCCTAGGGGCTGACCCGTCTCTGACCCGGCTCTCTGTTACCGTGGTTTCAGTCGTTTCACGGCGACAGCGAGGCACAGTGACTGTACCGCTGAATAAGTCAACCCGCCTGAATTCCTTCCGGAAACATGACATGAGCCCACAGTGGCATTTTGCAAACACTCTTATCCAAGCAACACTGCTTTAATTTCCGTTTCCATACAATCAATTTATTATTACAGCACTGGAAATCTACGAGACCTAAGACTGAAGCAATGCAGGATACGTTGCTCAACTGTAGACTGGCAATGCCCCACCAGGGACCTGAACTTGCAACCTCTGTGTAACAAGCCCAGTTCCCTCGTGTCCAGCTGTAGGAGTCACTCAGAAGTGAAACACAGTGCCTCATACTAATGCCTTCCAACGAACACAGCTAAACAAAGTCACTCCAGTGAACTCTCACACCAAACACAGCTGGCTCGATTGACGTCCAAGACAAGATCAACAAGACGGGGCTAAATAAACAGGAACTTCCAGATCAGAGAGGAATTTTGGCGAAAGTTACTGCCAAAGAGCATCTTCTGACTGACCAGAGCTACTGGGGTCAGCATAAGACCAGAAACACGTGAAAAAGAGAAGACAAAATGAGAGGCAAGAAGAAAAGTAAAATGCCTGACAATCCATGGCAGGCGCTGGGTGAAAATGAAGACCAGACAAAGCTTTGTAATCTAAACAATGCAGGGACTAAGACCTTTTAAATTATTCGAATTGCATACAGTGTAACACACATGGCTTTTGGCACATTCCTGCACCACGCATGTGCAATTTGATTCATGTGTTAATTGAATTGGCTCCTAAAATCTGATATTTGAGTAACCTCATCTTACTTCTTCCAGATGCTGAGAATTACAAGCAAGGCACTGTTAATACTAACACCAGGAAGTCAGCAATATTGAAGAGGATGGATAAAAATGTACAATTACTGATTGAGTGGTGACTGCAAGAATGATTGTTTTGTGTGACATAACATAATTTGCTATTGCCTCTTTCCTCTCAGGTGAAAACAGGACACCTGAATGGAAAAGTAAAGTAAATCTATGCCGATGACATCACAGAGAGGAGAGCATCAACACACAGGAAGTCTACTCTGATGACATCACAGACACGATTGCACTGTTCGTAAGCCTACGCCGATGACATCACAGAGAGGATTGCATCGATCGGAAGCCTACGCCGATGACATCACAGAGAGGCGGCCACTCACAGGGTCCCGGAGGTCGTCGTCTCGGAGCGAGGGGCGGGGCTTCACCGGGGCCTCATCGCTGCACTCGGTGTCCGACGCGTTGGGAGACTCGGACAGATCCAGGAACTCGTCTCGCTTCTGACCTCTGAAGCGGATCTTGTCCAGGCGCTTTAGCATGTTCGCCGGTGTCCCCGCGCCTCAGCTCAGCATGGCGAACGGCAACCCTGGAGGGACAAAAAGCACGAGACTCACGACGTCGCCGCGGTGAAGAGAAGCGTCCGGCGACATTGCGGGCTGAGCGTGCGCGGTTGTCCACACTGTCCTGGGTCCACCGTGGAGACTTCAACACCAGCATGGAGGTATACCACACACACATAAACAAACAAACAGGCACAAACACACTAGAACATTCACGGTAGACTTTTGTTGAAAGGTGCAAGCAGTGAAAGAAACAGGAGACACCCGTACACAAGTACGGTCACTTGACAGGGTTTGGGGCCCACCGCATGTGTTCTGAACGAGACACAGTACGGAGTATACCAGTGGACTTCTGCAGGAGGAACATCACACCAGTCTTCCATGAGAAACTCAACTGACTCGCGCTTAGGTTATGGAAGTGAAAAACACGGTCTCGGGTGTCATCCAGGATTCATGCTCTGCGGACGGAACCACGGCCCTCTTTCGAAGACTTCAACCAT
>NC_083778.1:12053406-12105906 GCF_963514075.1 Conger conger
CTGAAAGTATGATAAACAGTCAAAGACCTAAGCGCATTTAGATGCATTTATTGTTTTTAATACTAGCTGCAGTTCACCGGTCTCCTACTGTAGCGAGATGGGCGGCTCATTCACGATGCGGTGCAACAGTATTGTGTTGGCAGTGACACAATGTAACCAAACGGGCGCGCAGTCAACAGTCAAACGGCGCTTTACGGATTTTTAGGGAAAAGGTAGCCGAGTATTAAGGTAGAAGCACATAAGAAAATAAACGCCTTGTGTAGGATTGCTATTTTCCGTATTTTCTTAGCAGCTTGGCATCGGGAGATCAGGGCGTGTTAAAGCATACGCCGCGCGCGCTTCGGTCGACCAGCAAACGTATTTGGAACCCTGAACTAACAAAGGCTGGTGACACACTGCCGATCATTTATCGGCTGCTAGTTGTAAAACAAGAGGAAAAGGTTTTCAAAAACACAAGTTTCGTACCTTGCACATAAATTGTGGGGAAGTTTCATTAACAACGAGGTTTCGCGTTTGGTCCCGAGGTTCGCCTTGGCAACCCTACAATAAGCGCCCTAAGAAATCACGGAAAGACTCCTTACTCCTCACGCCCACGGCTGGACGGTTGTCTCCATAAAATATCTCGTCCTCCCTTCAGTTGTCCGAAACGCTGGTCGATTCTCCAGAGCTTTGGGTCAAACGCAAGTGCACCTCCCGGCTCCTGCGAGAAACCCGTGCGTCTTGTTGATTTTCAGGGAGGTCCACGGAGCTTCAGAACCAGGAAATTTCGTCAATGTCAGCGACCACATCCTTAAAGGGCCCGCGGATGACAGCGAGCAACAGGGAACCTTCCCACTCCTGGAGCTCTTCCTGATTAAATATTTCCATTCTGCATTCAACATTCTGACACACTTAGACGAAACAGCAGTTCACAGTGAACACTGCAAGGTTGATGCAGCAGAAATCCTCTCTCAATTTAATGGTGTTTTGCTCTACCCAGTCGACCACAGTAGTTTGCTGCCTGTGTGCAAATACATTGTTTTGTTCAGTTTAATAACATCGTTCTAATAATTCGCCTGGAAGAAGTTTATGTCGTCTTTCAACGCTGCAGATATTTATATAACAATAGTTCATTATTAATGAATTATTCAATGCAGCGAAGCGGTTCTATGCGAACACATCACAGCCCTGCTATTAAATCGACAGGCGATATACTGATTTTAAACTCCGGCGAGAGGGTGCAAAAAAGAAATTAAAAAAACGTTTTTTAATAATGAAAGGCGTTTTCTAGCTGCATGGAGTAAGACGGAACGACAAAAGAGCAGTTTTCTTGGTTTTAATTTCACGATGGAAAATGCAAAGGCTACTGAAGGCGGAATTAAATTCAGTGTCAGTTTACGCCTTTTACAAGATGAACATTCTTGAATTGGAACAGATAGCTAAGAGTACTCACGTATCCGATTTCAAATAATACGTGGATAGCAACGTAATATTGGTTTTATTATGCTTTGCACGTAAATCCTATAGGCTCATAATAGGTCGACATCTTGACTTTGGGATTAGCTTCTTTAAATCAAGCCTATTATTTGACATTTAATTTACTAATTTAAACGGAGTATAATAATTAATTAGAATAGATACTATTAATTGTAAATCATGACACCCATCGGCCTACATTGCTTATCGACATGCTTTTAAATTAAATAAAACATATTGTGATCATGTTTTGTTTCGCTAATGATTGATGATCTCTTCCATTTCAAACTCATGAGCGACCATAGCCTACTGTAAATCCATCCATCCAGACTGTGACGAAATATCGCATTGGCCAAAACGTTTCGCGTCGGTGGAGAGCCTTTCTATGTACCTATCGTGCCCTCTAGTGGTAGAATTTAGTATTACTGGTGAGTTCGTTGCAGGGACAATTGCTCAACCCTTTCCAGCCCAAATTATTTTCTCAACCTCGGAAAAACCTCAGACAAGAAAGAATGTGCTTAAACTATTTGAAGAAACATTTTTAATCATTTATATGTTAGTCTTTCAACTAAACCTGTAACCTCTTTGTATACGTGATCTGTTTTCACATGTATGCACAGTTCATTTTTAGTACTTTCTGTGCACATCTTTCTTTCTGTGGAGTGTGAGTTCTGCAAAGGGCCAGATTGCATTCCTGGCATTTCACTCATAAGTAGTTCTTTATGTACATGCTTATGTTTTTTGTGCTTTAGGTAATTACATTATATTATCAAAACAAAAGAACATTTAATTGCATCAAATTGCTTTCCACCAACCGTGTTCCTGGAGATGTACCCTCCTCTCTGTTTTCACTCCAACCCTAACTCCCTACAGGACAGTAGATCTCCAGGAACAGAGTTGGGCAGCCCTGCTCTAGCTGTTGAGTGAGGTGTGCTTTGTTAGGGTTGGAGTGAAAACCTACAGGACGGTAGATCTCCAGGAACAGGGTTGGACAGCCCTGCTCTAGCTGTTGAGTGAGGTGTGCTTTGTGTGAGTGAAAACCTACATACCATAATATTTCCTGCGAGAAAATGAAAACATGAGTATATGTACAGTGTACACTATTACGACGGGGGAAGATATTGTTAAACGAGCTGTAAAAATGATATCCATTGATAGGGCTCAGCTGGGAGGCTGGAAAATAGCCCAGGGCAGGAGGAGCCAAGAGGCTTTGAAGAGGCCTGTGGTGCCGTTCAGCACAATGAGGCGTAAATAAGTGAGTGAGTGAGTCCGCGATGATGTGCAAATGTACTTACATTCACAAAACTGCGCTCTCAAAGTCAAGTATTTTTAAACCAATAAAACAAAATATCCAAGAAAGCACTACAGTAAAGCGTTCTATGCAGAAATAGGACACAATAATAAATGTACCCGGGATAAATGTACTCCTTTTTAACATCATACAGGTGCCTCGGATGACAAAAGCACGTTGCAGTGAAAATACTTTTGAAAAAATACATCTTTTATTTCATTTTAATTGAATGTCCCTTTTGTTCAGAGAAATACGGTGTGGAGCTCAGGGAAGCCTCCGTTTAATGTCCTTGTTTGAGGACGTAGGATCTCAGGAGGATATGGAAGGAGAATAGTATGTACTCTTATTCCCAAAGCTGCCATACAGCAAGTCAGGGATACTCAATCTTACCCAGAAAGGGCCAGTGTGGGTGCAGGCTTGTAACACCAACACACCTGACTCTACTCATCAGCCATTCGAGTCGATGCTGCGGACCTTGATTAGTAGAGTCAGGTGTGTTGGTGTTTGGTTTGAGTCTTTCTGCGTAAGACTGAGTATCCCTGATATATCACTGTCTTGCATTTCAGTAACAATGCCTTCAATAAATGTAGACACATTTACGAATTAAACACATGTGAATGTATAAATATTTAACAATTTAGTGTGTTTGAGACTCGAGCTTTCGACCTTTAGAATGAAGCAGGAGATCGGTGATCTTCTAACCACATTGCCCTGATATCTTGGAGACTTTCTGAAAAGTGCTCTGATTGAATAAAACTCCCCACCATTGGCTTTAGTTTCAACCCAAGGTGCTTATCAATAGTAATGTTGTCTAGGGACTAACTGACACGTGAAATGTGGAAAATGGCCGTTGAGGATGATGCAGTCTGCAGTTTGCCTGCAGGATATCTCCACTATGTGCCACTGTTGCCTAAGCGTTCTCTCAGGGTGGAGTGCGGACTCAGAGTGACAGCTCTCTACATTCCAGCAAATCGAAGGTCGCTGTAGTCCTATACCCTTTAAGCCTGATTTTACAAATTCTGTACGCATTTTAAAAAAGAGAACAAGGAGAGAGAAACATAAATCACAATCAGAACAAGAAAATAACAAACTAACAAGGATGGTGACTGCTGTTTTTACTTCACCCATTCGTTTTCATCTCAAAAATAAATTCCCCTCCAGTAGTGGGAGGTGAGGCAGGAACACATATCTGTGCACTCATAAATCATAGCAAACAGAGAAATATATACATTTCTGTGTGTCTTACACACACACACAAACATACACACCTATGCCAGAGCCTACAAATGCAATGGAAGATGCTGATCCAGCTGATCCTGGATCAGTTATTGAGCAGATGTAACGGTAGCATTTTGAGTAGTAGCTCTGCAGTGACCAGGATTGAGATGGAGTTTCTGAATGGAGCCTGGATCGCACTGTTCCTGGATCAGTCTGTGGATGCAGACCAGCCCACTCAGTCCCACAGAGACATTACATGATTCCTTTAGCTGCGTACGCAGATTCATTTCAGATGCTCTTGATTTTAGAAGGCAGGTCTGACTGCAGTGCATAATCAACTGCACCTGTACCAGAGCAACATTGCGTGTGTGTGTGTGTGTGTGTGAGTGTGTGTGTGTGAGTGTGTGTGTGTGTGTGTGTGTGTGTGAGTGTGTGTGTGTGTGTGTGTGTGTGTGTGTGTGTGTGTGTGTGTGTGAGTGTGTGTGTGTGTGTGTGTGTGTGTGTGTGTGTGAGTGTGTGTGGACAGGCAAACGTGTGTGTGTGTGTGTGTGTGTGTGAGTGTGTGTGTGTGTGTGTGTGTGTGAGTGTGTGTGTGTGAGTGTGTGTGTGTGTGTGTGTGTGTGTGTGTGTGTGAGTGTGTGTGCACATGCAAACGTGTGTGTGTCCGTGTGAGCACATGTACACGTGTGTGCCAAAATGCGTGTGCACGTGTGTGTGTGTATGCATGTGTGCACACATACAAACACGCACGTGTGCTTGTGTTTGTGTGCATGCGTGCATGTCTTTGTGTGTGCATACATGTGCATTTTTGCATGCGTGTGTGCATGTGTATGCACCCATAGGGGCTTGTGTGTGTGGCGTGAACCTGTGCATGTACATGTTTGTCCTCGTGCGTGAGAGTGTGTGTGAGTGTGTGCTCTTGTCTCAAATCCCAACACAGAATCATGAGACACAATTTTCAGAGTTATTTTTCTTTTCCCTAAACGCGAGGAGACGGAAGCATTAAAATGTTAATAACCGCAACCTGCATGAGATTAACTGCTCACGCTGATTATTATGCAGATTGCTTTCTGTTTAACTTATTGTTCATACAGTAGCTTGTTCTGCATTTATGAAGCACCTTTCTGCCATAATTAAAACTGTTCTAATTATATCTCAAAAGAGACAACCAGCATAACTGGATCTATACAAAAACAATCTCTCCGGTCAGAGAACTGAAGACGGACAGACCTGTAACAGCAGAGAGATACAACCCTCAAAATGAGCAGAAATAGAAATAGAAATAATCCTGAAAGCCTCATGGTTCAATTTCTGTCAGGCTCTTGTCAAGACACCTAAAAGGTTGAGCTAACAAAAAAGGGAGCTGACTGGATGGAAACAACACTTCATCAAAAAGTAGGTGACTAAATGAGTGCCTGACACTTCAGATTAAACACATTTGATTTGATAGCTCTCTCTCTCTCTTTTTAATGTCTAGTCACTGTCTGTTACTACTGAGGAGGAGAGAAAGCGTATAATTGAGTATGTGATAACAGGATATCAGACTTTTTGCTGCTGCTCATTAAATCCCTTTCCAAATTAGCACGTTAAGGAAATTCCACAAGTTTTCACGTCAAGAAATGCAATGAAATGTTACTACCATGCCCGCGGAATTTTCTCGATTTAACAGAAAACCTGATTATTGTTCGACTCACATGAAGATTATGTAAGGTTATGAAAGTCTGTGTGTGATCCAGATACATCCATCCATCCATCCATTATCTGAACCCGCTTATCCTGATCAGGGTCGAAGGGGGGCTGGAGCCTATCCCAGCATACATTGGGCGAAAGGCAGGAATACACCCTGGACAGGTCGCCAGTCCATCACAGGGCACACACACCATTCACTCACACACTCATACCTACGGGCAATTTAGACTCTCCAATCAGCCTAACGTGCATGTCTTTGGACTGTGGGAGGAAACTGGAGTACCCGGAGGAAACCCACGCAGACACGGGGAGAACATGCAAACTCTGCACAGAGAGGCCCCGGCCGACGGGGATTCGAACCCAGGACCTCCTTGCTGTGAGGCGGCAGTGCTACCCACTGCACCATCCGTGCCGCCCGATCCAGATACAATATGTGTATATTTATGTGTGTGTATGAGAATGTGTGTATGCGTGAGTGGGTATGTGTATGTGAGTGTATGTGCAAGCGTGTGTGTACGTGTGTGTGTGTGTGTGTGTGTGTGTATGCGTGAGTGGGTGTGTGTATGTAAGTGCATGTGCAAGTGTGTGTGTGTGTGTGTGTGTGTGTGTGTATATGTTTGTGTATGCGTGAGTGGGTGTGTGTATGTGAGTGCATGTGCGAGTGTGTGTGTGTACGTGTGTGTGTGTGTGTATGTATTTGTGTATGCGTGAGTGGGTGTGTGTATGTGAGTGCATGTGCAAGTGTGTGTGTGCGCGTATGAGTGTGTGTGTATGCGTGAGTGGGTGTGTGTGTGTGTGTGTATGCGTGAGTGGGTGTGTGTGTGTGTGTGTGTATGCGTGAGTGGGTGTGTGTATGTGAGTGCATGTGTGAGTGTGTGTGTGTGTGTGTGTATGCGTGAGTGGGTGTGTGTATGTGAGTGCATGTGTGAGTGTGTGTGTGTGTGTGTGTACGTGTGTGTGTGTACGTGTGTGTGTGTGTGTGTGTATGCGTGAGTGGGTGTGTGTATGTGAGTGCATGTGTGAGTGTGTGTGTGTACGTGTGTGTATGTATTTGTGTATGCGTGAGTGGGTGTGTGTATGTGAGTGCATGTGTGTGTGTGTGTGTGTGTGTGTGTGTGTGTGTGTGTCAGAAGAGCAGGTTGTCTTTACACTTCCAGACTGTGTGAAGTGTTGTCGCTGGGGGACCACAAAGTGTTCCCCTACGTATCCAGTCAATGCCACACCAGTAACACACAAAAACAAGCAACTCCCAGCACCCTGCACTACACAGTACCACGACACACTGTGCATCAACATGTGTGTGGATCGTGTGAAAAAACCTGTACACACACACACACACACACACACGCACACACAAATGCTTAAACGCATCTGCATGCACACAGGCCTACAAATGCGCACCCAGTCATACACACATAACAGCGACCGCACGCAGATTTAAAGATGGTACATTGAAGCTCTTTTTTGGAAGTGTCACAAGCTCCGTGAAACACAAGCAGGGGAATTAATGATTGGAGACACACAGTACTTTCACACTGTGTCCCCTGTCAAAGTGGGGCATGTGTCAGAGAGGGGGTGAACAGGACTGAGAGACCCACTCAAACAACAAAAACGCTGCGACATCCGCAAATACATCCTGCTTTTATCCAAAGTGCTTTACAATTAATGCCTCTCATTCACACACACACACACACACACACACACACACACCAGCGGCGATTGGCTGCCATGCAAGGCACCAACCAGCTCGTCGGGAGCATTTGGGGGTTAGGTGTCTTGCTCAGGGACACTTCGACACACCCAGGGCGTGGGATCGACCCGGCAACCCTCTGACTGCCAGATGACTGCTCTTACCTCCTGAGCTGATGTTGTGTCATGGGGAGAGCGTTTGCACCTGCCGGCCAGTTCGAAAGGACCACGCGATTCTCTTCCACCGCCCCGACAAATCCGACAGCTCGCCTCCTGGGAATCTCAGCGGGGTGCGTCTCGACTGCCGTAATTCCGCTCTTAAAAATTACGCGTCTGAGCCAGGTACAAGGGACAGAGCTGCGTGACAGATACATTAGATAAACAAATTACCCATCGGTCAGGGCCAGACTGCGGGTTTTACCCAGAGTGCTTTGCTGTAAAGATTGACAGGTTTTTACTGCGTCCAGAGTCTGATCCAGAGACTCTGGGGAAGAATCCTGAAACAGGTCTGTGATTAACATTTTAAGATATGAGGTCACAATTGATTAGAATGTTGTCTGACTGTAACTGAAAATTGAAAATTCTAATGCTGATGTCATAGTCACAACTGGTAACGGAAGGCAGGGTTCTAGAAAATTCTAGAATAGTGAAGAAGAAGAAACATTCCAAAAATCCTGCTCTTGAAAGGGTTAAAGGAGGGGTGAGAGTGTAAGAGGAGAGCTGAAGGAGGAGCGATTAAAGAGAGGGAGGAATAAAGTACAGAAGGAAAACAGAAACCGAGGACCGTGACAGGTGCCCTCTTCACCCCGTAATCCAATCACAGCCTGAGGCGATGTCACACATTTCCCAGGATTCCTGACTCCGGAGACGTCTCAGAGTGAATTTCATCCACTAATGGCCGGGATGTCAGCCGTACCACCAATAAACCCGGCCACCCGCTGGCTCTGGAAAGTGCACTTGCTCCAGGCACACCTATGCTTCCTCTTTTGTCATTCATAAGACAATATTTTACCTATATTTTACTGTGTGTGTGTGTGTGTGTGTGTGTATGAGAGATAGAGACACAGACACAAATCACAGTACACACAGACACAAATCTACACGCACACATACTGAGTACATTACGTGTCACGCGAAATACAATCTAAGAAAGATAAACCTTATTAAACAAATCGATCCCAATCTTTTTTTCGCGAAACAGCAAAAGGAGCCCGGCCGATCGAGCCTGCAAAAGCAGAAACCCGCTGAACTTTAAACGCGCGTCGCGGCTCGGTCCCCGGCGGCCCGCGTGATGGACGGCGGCTAAAAATACCCCTCTCTCTCTCTCTCTCGCGTGCTTTAAAAGCGCTAACGCACAGCGAGCCCGGGGGGGGGGACGGGGGGGACGAGGGACCGGCGGGCTTCAGACGGCAGAGGCGCGAGTCCCGCCGGGGCCTCTCCTTGCCGCTGGGATCCCCCTTTTCCAAAAATCGATCCCGCGCTTCGTGAGGCCGGGCCGTGAATGAAAACGGCGTGAGTTTCGCCGGGAGGGGGGGGAGAGCGACGGAGACCGTGTCGGGAGCGCCGCTCACAGCGGGCTGCACAGGGGGATTGTGGGGGATGGGGGTCGGGGGTCAGGGAGGAGGATGATAAAAGGTAGTTGGGGGGAGGGGGGGGAGCTCTGACTGTCAGCCTGTACCACTAATATACCTGTGATCCCGTCTCGAGCAGAACTCAAGGCACCGTGCGTGTGCACAGCATACTATCAACTGTAATCGAGTTTTCTTTACCGACTTGAGCCATACGGAACATAGGGCGGCCTGTAGCGTAGTGGTTAAGGTAAATGACTGGGACTCTGGGACTGGGAAATGTAAGGTCGGTGGTTCTAATCCCGGTGTAGCCACAATAAGATCTGCACAGCCGTTGGGCCCTTGAGCAAGGCTCTTAACCCTGCATTGCTCCAGGGGTGGATTGTCTCCTGCTTATCAACTGTATGACGCTCTGGATAAGAGCATCTGCCAAATGCCAATAATGTAAAGGTAATGTCATACTACAAGGAGAGTATTGCTGTGTGTATGTGTTTCAGGATCTATTGTAGTACACTGACAGGCGTCAATTGTAATAATTATGAATAAATAATAATTATGAATAAACTTGCTTTGGCAGACAGCAGAGCACTGTTGTGATAGCATGCTAATGCTATTTGCTATAGGGGATGATAGAAAGCTAATGCTACGTGCTATAGGGGGATGATCAAGTGCTAATGCTATGTGCTGCTATAGGTGTGTGCTAGAGTGCTAATGCTATGTGCTGCTAAAGGCGTGTGATAGAGCGCTAATGCTATGTGCTGCTATAGCGCTGTGATAGCGTGCTAATGCTATGTGCTGCAGACTGCTGATGCTTTCAGAGTTACAGACCACTTTACAGAAAGCTGTCCTTGGACATGATGAGTGCATTTTGAATCATGGCATCAAAGGCTCCAATCCCTCATACTTAAAACTGTGTGTGTGGGTTTGTGGGTGTGTGTGTGCCTGTACGTGCTGCTACAAGAAACATCAGCTCCATCTGTTTCCTGGGCGACAGAGGAGGGAAAGAAGCCCACACTCTGGCTGGTGCTGGTTTAATCAGCAAGAAGGACAGATGGGTTTCCTGCAGGTCAGACCGGGTCAGACCGGGGTCAGACCGGGTTAGAGTTATTACGCCTCAATTCACCTGACCCAGGAACAAAAATAAACACAAGGGCATCTTAACAGAACACACCTGGGGAGAAAAAAAACAATTAATGCTGCCCGTCAGGTGGTTGTGTCGTGCCGGTTAGGAAACCCTGGACCGGACAGGTCTCCTCACTGCCACTGCGCTCTGGGAAACAGATGCCCTCCAACAAAGAAAACGAGATGTCCAAACAACCTCTACTTCCAGTACACTGACCCCTCATGATGCACATCCACACACACTCCAGTTCCCACATGCAGAGTGTTTATAGACACACATATGCACGTACACTTACATGTCCCCGCAAGTTTAGTGTTTATAGACACACATACACACACGTCCCCCAAGCTTAGTGTTTATAGACACACATACACACACATGTCCCCGCAAGCTTAGTGTTTATAGACACACATACACACACATGTCCCCGCAAGCTTAGTGTTTATAGACACACATACACACACATGTCCCCGCAAGCTTAGTGTTTATAGATAGACATACATGAAGCAGGCACACAGGCAGGCACATACACAAACATGGCACGCTGGTGTGCTCTGGTCAGACCCGCGTGTCCAGGTCTGAGTCCCTGGCAGGCAGATCAGGTCCTCGGCAGGTGGTGACGACCTCGAGCAGCTTTGGCAAACCTCCGCCCCAAAATAGAAACACACGACAATAAAGTCCTGAATGAAAGTGGCTACGATAAGCGATGAAAACGCAGACACACACTGAGGGGGGGGGTGGGGGGGTGGGCGGAGGCGCCCGCCAGCTTAGGAACCGTTGGCTTTTATCCGCGTGATCAAAGGTCCTTTTATCGCGCGGGACCGGCGGATGCCTGCCCCGACAAACGCTCTCGCGGGGGACCGGCGGGCGGGGCGGGGGGGCCGGCGGGGCGGGGCGGGGGGACCGGGGAACCGGGAAGGCAAACACGGAAAGCTGAGAGCACGACGGGTGGGCCGGCTCCCCGCCGCTGTCACAGAAATAGCCCCGAGCAAAACAAAGCGGGAGCTACGCCGGAGCCACGGTCCAGAGTATCTCAGTGCAAACACAGGGACCCTGACGGAAACCGGATACACTGGAGTTTATTGACATATTTTCACATATATTTCATCATTTTTGAAAATGTCATTAAAAATATATTTCACAGCAGGGTTTCAGTCCAAGAGTGCCATATGGCACTCAAGTGGAACTACCGTAAAAATAACGAGAGCGCCATATGGCACGCTCCACCTTATATTTTTTCAGTCAATCAATCAAAATGACTGCTATAATAATGGCTTGAGCCCCAATTAAAATCCTTATAAATTTTACAATCTTCTCAACCAAAGCCAAAACCCTGTGGAGGCTCTTTATATTTTAAATATTTGAAATGGTTAAAAGATATATCATGGCAATATCTTTGATCTGCACTTCATTGTACGTCGCTCTGGATAAGAGCGTCTGCTAAATACCATGTAATGTAAAATGTAATGTAATATCTGAAACCAGCTACTGTGGCCCTTTGCTGAGACCCACACTGCTCCAGAGCGGATTGTCCAAATTAACAATAAGTAGCTTTGGATAAAAGCTTCAGTTAAATAACTGTAATGTTTAACAATGTTGTAAATTTGCCAACATATTTTATTGATGAAGATATTTTCATGGAGACAATACCCTCCCGGGTAAAGCGAATTCCGTGTGCCCACTGTATCCGAAGCGTTTTCGGACATTGTTTGTCGCCTTTTACGAAACTTTGTCTGAACGCAGCGAGCACCAATCATCTCACACTACGCAGGGGTGCCAAGTCGCCAACGACAGATTTTTTTGTTTGTTTTGAACAAACTCAACTTCCACAGATGCTGTCGTGGGAGGGGGGGAAAGGTGTCGTTCCCATGGAAACACTCCCTCCAGGAACTGCAGTCATCCAGCTGAGCGTCCGTATCCACGGCAACCGTAATAATCATCAGAAAAGGCTCCTTTGTCCCTGGCTAGCTGCTGATGTCTGGGATTTGCTGGAAGAGAGTGCAAATCTTCTTTCATTAACTGCCCAATGCTTCCCCCGTTTCTGCAAGCAGGAAATGGGCAGATGTTGGGAAGCGCTCAACAGCGCCCCCCTAGGAGGGTGTGTAAGTGCGCAGGTGTTCACACTTACACACAGACACACACACACACACGTACACGTACACACACTCACATACATACACTTACACACAGACATACACGCACACGTACACACACTCACATACATACACTTACACACAGACATACACACACACACACACACGCACACATACACACACTCACATACATACACTTACACACAGACATACACACACACGCACACATACACACACAAACTCACAAGACACACGTCTCACACGGAAACACATGTACATATACGGACTGACACACACACACAGACACAAATTACCTTGTGACACTTACATCCCCCTCACACACACACACACACACACACACTCACACACACACACACACACACACACACTCACACACACACACACACACACACGTGCACACACATCAACTTTTTAAACATGTAACTGAGAGCTGTGGAGCTCTCTGAAACGCGGAAGATGACTCCGAAAGCACACCGCCCCCCTTCCCATTGTTACCGCACTAGATCAGAATCGCTCTTTCTCCCTGTGTGACTCAACACACACAATCTGTCCATCGCAGCTCCGCCATGGCACCAACGCTGGCTGGGCAGACCCCCGCTGGCTACGCGTCTGCAGTGTAGCGGGATGAGTAAGACCGGAGTGAGAGAGAGAGGGGAGAGAGAGAGAGAGAGAGAGAGAGAGGGAAAGAGTGAGAGAGAGAGAGAGAGAGGGAGTGAGAGAGAGAGAGGGAGCGAGAGAGAGGGGAGAGAGGGTGAGAGAGAGAGAGAGGGAAAGAGTGAGAGAGAGAGAGAGAGAGAGAGAGGGAGTGAGAGAGAGAGAGGGAGCGAGAGAGAGGGGAGAGAGGGTGAGAGAGAGAGAGAGAGCGAGAGAGGGAAAGAGTGAGAGAGAGAGAGAGAGAGGGAGTGAGAGAGAGGGGAGAGAGGGTGAGAGAGAGAGGGAGTGAGAGGGAGGGAGAGAGAGAGTGAGAGTGAGAGGGAGAGAGAGAGGGGGAGAGTGAGAGAGAGTGAGAGAGAGAGAGGGAGAGAGGGGGAGAGATGGGGAGAGGGAGAGAGAGAGGGGAGAGATGGGAGAGAGAGAGAGAGAGAGAGAGGGGAGAGATGGGGGAGAGAGACGGGGGAGAGAGAGAGAGGGTGAGAGAGTGAGAGATAGAGAGAGGGGGAGTGAGAGAGGGGGGAGAGATGAGTGTGAGAGAGAGTGAGAGAGAGGGAAAGAGTGAGAGAGAGAGGGGAGAGATGGGGAGAGGGAGAGAGAGGGGAGAGATGGGAGAGAGAGAGAGAGAGAGAGAGGGGAGAGATGGGGGAGAGAGACGGGGGAGAGAGAGAGAGGGTGAGAGAGTGAGAGATAGAGAGAGGGGGAGTGAGAGAGGGGGGAGAGATGGGGGAGAGAGAGAGTGGGGGAGAGATGGGGAGAAAGAGAGAGAGGGGGAGAGATGGGAGGAGAGAAAGAGAGAGAGGGAGAGAGAGA
The DNA here is from genome assembly GCF_963514075.1 of Conger conger. NCBI lineage: Eukaryota > Metazoa > Chordata > Actinopteri > Anguilliformes > Congridae > Conger > Conger conger. The sequence goes on from NC_083778.1 coordinate 12,067,018, forward strand.
GGGTAAGAGAGCAGTGCCCATTGTATAGAGGCAGGGATGAACAGAGGTTTGTCAGAGAGAAAGACCTGAGGCCATTCGTTCACCTCTCCTGCTCCCTCTCTCTAGCTACGCTGCCTGACCGTCGACTCCTCCAGGCACCGGCACAGGCAGAACCGCAAAGAATTGTGGGAAGAGAATCCCACAGCGGACGCTGTCTGCTTTACTATAAGCGAGCTTTAGGTATCTCACCGCGTTTACGTAAGACATGAAATAAGTTTTTTCCGCAAGCTCGACCATAAACTATCCATGATGCCGTCGGCCTTCGATTGGACCACCCAAGAACACAACTTTTGCAGCGGGTCAATGGTCGCTTGGTGTGGTCGGATCACGGAAAGGTGAACGTGTCTCAGTAAGGAGCGGGTTTTGAGCTGATTTATATAAGGACAGCCGAACGCTGGCTGTGGGCACGAATTGGCGGCGGACCAGGAGATCGCGTGGGCGTCGATGGATTGGCTTTCCCACGCTCCCCGCACCCTTAAAACTTTCAGAATAAAAGCCCAAGGACCGTGCGATAGTCATAGAAAGCCTTGTGCCCACAAGCCTTTGACATCGAAAAGTCAGGCAGGACTTTTGTTTCAGATTAAAGAGCTGGAGAAGTGGGAGTGCGTAGGTTGTGTACAGTACACGGTAAACCTGTCCGTTTGAGGATTGTGTGTGTATAGAAGGTAAAACACTGTAATCCTGTATATACAAGGACTGAGAGAGGACTGAGAGTGCATGTTAAGAGCTCCAGCATAAATCTGTCCGTATGAAGACCGTGGACATAAGCTTCTGTCGTGTAAACATGTGGATACGAAGAGGGGGGCGGGTGAAGTTGGCCAGTGCGAGCACATCCGTGTGACGAATGAGAGCGCACTCTACAGCCGCTCGTCACTGACCGGGCCCCGCCCACCTGAGGCCGAGGCAGCCAAGGGGCGACGCCGCGTTGACCGCGGCCCCGCCCGCAAAGCGCGGTTGCCGTGGCAGCCGGCGCGCGACCCCGGCCCCGCGTCCGGGGCTTTTCCGCCTCGGCCGATCCGCCGGCGAATCCGCGGGGGTCACGCGGAACCTTCCGGATGCTGCAGGTAGGAACATCTCCTAGGCAACGAGATGTTTCTACAGCTCGGTGTTATTCCCGGCCGCTCTCCGAACTGACAAAGGGCTGCTCTTTAAAAGGCTGCTCTTTAAAAGGCTTTCCGTGAGAAATACGACCCTGGGAGGGACAGGTTGGGTGTACAGGCTTGATGGGGGGGCAACTAATTGGCCCCATCAGTTTTTCAAACTAAGCTCCGATTCAAGATTAACACACCATGGGACTCGCGTGTGAAATGATATGAAAAACTAACTGGTATATTGCCTGTGCAGTTTGGCCGGTGCAGAGCAAGAGGGGAGGCTACAGTTCATTAATATTACTGACCCCAGCGAGACAAAAACATTATATCATTACACCGATTCATATTCCCAGGCAAGTTAGTCAGTCTCATGTGATATGAGCCGTGTGTATGTTTCATAATTATGTTTCCATGCAGGGTGGGCGATGGAATGAGAGAGAGAGGATCAGAAAGAGAGAGCACTCTTCCTCTGATTTGAAATTTCACAAGTTTTCCTCCGCAGCTGAATTAAACAGTGAAACAAATGCCTCTGCGATGCAGATGGCACTAAGTAATGCACTGCAGACAACAGAGCCAGTCCTGCTGTTCGTCGCTCTGTGAAGCTTCATTAAGGCTGCAGAGCTCAGCTCACATCACACGTAATGTAATGTCATGTAAGCTACGTAAACTCGCTAGCACAGTGGTAGCGGCATAACACAGTATCTATGGTACACAGCTCTGTATGGGAGATCTAAGAGGAAGTATCTATGGTACTGAACTGTGTAGATTGGTTTTAATGGAGTCTGCAGTGTCAGAGTGGTAGTGGTATAACAGTGTCTCTGGTACGAAGCTCTCTTCCAGAATTGGGTTGAATACATATTTTTGTGTTGAATACTGTGCTGGTGCAACTGACCCAACCAAGAGGACCAGGAGACAGGGTTTTGCACATTTTGAGAGGGCTTCATAGGTTCCAATACACCGGACAAGCTCAGCAAAGCACAGAAAACAATTTGAATCCAAAGCAATTACGGTGTTCTCACCCAAGGTCTGGTCGTGCTTCACACGCATGGCTGGCTCTGTCTCTCGCCTTCTTTTTGATCTCCTCTGACCCCTACCGCACTCACACTGAATGTCGAACGCACAAAGCAACGTCTGTAGGTTGAGCTTTAATGCACGAGGACAAAGGAACTGTACGTCACACCCTATAAAGGCGCCGAGTAAAGGCCCCGTGTGCAAAGCCAATCAGATAAAAACAATATTAATGACATTAATCATCGTCGCAAGGGATACGGGGCGAGTGGGGAACGAGGGGCCGATTTATGAGGCCGCCTAAACATCCTGGCCGCGACTGTCGGTGATTTAAGCCGCACTTACAGGTGCTGCGGGAGAGATGCTGTTCCGCTGCAGACGCGCTGACTCACAGAGAGCTTCAGCAGAGGTGGAGAGTCCAAAGGGTGGCAGAGTCCTGCTGTGTGCTTCTCGCGCCCCTGAACTCAGCCAGCTGGTTGCACTAGTTCTACCTCCTGGCTGCGGGTAGAATTGTGCTAATTAGCGAATCCATAATGCCGGGCCTGACTTTTGCTGTCCGAACCCGCATTCTCCACCTCCACGTTTCAGCACTGCCTGGTGCCGTAACTGTGGAACACCTCAGGGAGATTTCACTGAAAATCTCCTCTCAACCAGCTTCTGCTGTGTAGGACTCTGATTATTTGAAATATCCGATGTGGCTGGAATGGATGCTACCGTGTGGAGGAGAAAGTGGATCGGACGTGTTCCAACAAGCAATTTCAAGTTCACAAGCAATCGCAAGTACTGCAAGTGAGCAGTGCCTGTTGCTCCCAAACCACAAATTAGCAGTTCAATTCATCTTTTGCCATACCGGTTATATTCCATTAAGCACACCAAATATTGCAACGGCTGACTTGAAATTTTTTATACAATCATGCTAAAAGACAGTAATCTCATAACTTCAGTCCGCCGCGCAAAAACAAATCAAACACTGTAAAAGAACACAGAGGCGGGACGTTTCGTTGGTCTAATAAACGCGCGAGAACGCGAGCTCCCGTAAACGAAACCAAAACGCGCCGCTCGCCCTCGCACAGCGCCGCTGCCCCGGCAGGTTGGAGAGCCGCGCGCCCCGCCCTCCAGGCGCGTGCACACAGCTGGTAAGTAATGCGCAGGAAGCGGAGCTCTCGGGGACGGGGATAATGCGCTTTCCCGAAGCCCCGCGGAGCCGCGGATAGGGATGAATTGGCCTTGATTAAAGCCAACATTAAGGAGGAGGCTCTGGGCGCCATCGAGCGCCGTGCTGGAGCCTTAATCGCGGCAGGGAAGATCCTTCTGCGGTGAATGGCTCTCAGGATGCCAGGATTGAGGTCAGAGCGTCGCTCTCCCTCTCTCTCTCTCTCCCTCTCTCTTTCTCTCTCCCCTTCTCTCTCACCCCTTTCAATTACGAAAACAGCAAAGCATGAATTCAATTATGTATAAAATAATAATAGCAATAAGTGCTCGGCCACCATGCATGGTTAAATTCTCATGTAGTCTACCAGCATCTGCAATTCTGCTGGAGAAACCTGTCTGTACTTATCCTCCCTGATAAATAAATACATTTATCGTAGGTTTCACAGCACTCAAGTGTGAATCACAGAACTAACCACATCTCTCTCTCTCCCTCTCCCTCTCTCTTCCCCCCCCCTCTCTCTCTCGCTCTCTCCTTGGCCAAGCCAAAAGTCACAACACAAAGAGGAAGCCTCAACCAGCGAACAGCACAGTCTCCATCCTCGTTGAGAACGGACTGACATCATCCTCATCGGGCAACATTTAAATGCCGATATCAGCCCAGTCACAGCAACCCAGCTCTCTCCCTCCCCACACACACCTCCCACACCACGGATACAAGGCGAGCTGTGACCACAGTCCGCTCCTGCTTCTATCTATATGGTCAAACAACCTACAGCGCGGTCCATGTTTGGACTGTGACGCAGATTTAAAGGGCTGTAATTCCATATGGAATATGGATGCAATACCCTTGAGTAAAAGTGTGGTCGGTTTTAATTTGAGGGTATTTGCATCCCACTCCGTATTGAGTGCACTGTGTTGGAAGCACAGCTCTTTAAAATTGTGTCACTGTCCAAATACTTACAGACCTCACCGTGTGTCATTTCAGAAAATCGAATAGCATTTGTTTTGGATTCACAAATACTTTTCTGTGCTCCACTGGTCTTGCCTGGTGCATTCGAGCCTCACAGGAGGAGTGGATAGGTGGGGTTCACACCCAAAATACACCAGGCAAGCTCAATCAAGAGCAGAAGAGTATTTGAATCCAGAACAAATACTATATTCGAAAACCAGGTCCATTATGCATCTTAGTGCAAGAGCCACAGGTGTGTACAGCAATATCACACCTGAAAGATCAGACGTCCTGTTTTCCCCAGGTGTCTGAACTACTACCGGTGACTCTCTGATATTTTTTTCATTATTGATGGAAAGCAAGGCTTCTTCGGTATTTCCCTTGCCCCAAGCTCCCAAAGTTAATTACGAAACCTTCGTCTACGATGTCCATGAGAGGTTGAAAGAATCCTCGCTGGGAATGCCAAAACAGAAGAGCTCAACAGAGTTTTAAATATGGTTCATAACTCACCTGCATGCAGGCAAACCTGGGGTGGTTTAATAGCCCTGGGACGCAGACCTGGCATCAATTAATCACACATACAATTCTAGGTTTTCTTTTTTACTGTGCTTTGAGTTTTGTTTTTCTTTGCAACTTAGTAACTCATCCTGGGGGAAGGGGACTCAAAATGGCCGCTTCAGCCTCTTCTGTGCCTGTAAAACCCATTGGCCGCTTGACACAGTGGCCACGCCCTCACCACGGTGTCTGTCTGAGGCACGTCTTCCTCTTGGCCTCGGACTCTTGCCGTTGCCGTGACGAAGGTCAGGACTAATTGCCGTGACAAAATTTCCTCCCACCTCATAAATAAACAGCCTGGGAAATTGAAAAAGAGCTCTCCTTGAGTTATTTCTCTCACAGAATTCCAGTGGACACTACACCATGGCACCTACAGGTCAAATACGTAATTAATTTGGGTTCAAATACTTTTCTACGCTTTACTGAGCTTGTCTGATGTATTGGAACCTATGAAACACTCTCAAAAAATGCAAACCCCACCTTCTGGTCTTCTTGGTTGGCCCAATTGCACCAGGCAAGATCAATTGATCAAGCTGTTGAATCCACAATAATTATGTACTTGACCCAGATCTGAGTCCACATTCTTCCACGAAGTGAGCCACATATTTCAGTCACGGACCAAAAAGGCTGGAAATTAGATACTGTGTATTCACATATATGACAAAAATACTTTTTAAAAATATGAAAAAACGCAAAATTTAAAAGGTTTAAATCTGCTAGCAGCCAATTCACTTTGGAATCTTAGAAGCTCAATAACTCAAAAGCACTCAGAACGCAGATGGAAGGTCACCAGTCAAAGGCCAGAGGCTCCTTTAACAGGTTCCGCTGAAGTACTGTCTGAAGCAGGAGTTCAGGCCAGGGAAACAGACAGGGTGCGGTTTCCGCCAGCCTAATTTCCGATCAGGCACTGGCAGAGAAACCCCAATCCGCCCCTGAAGCTCTCCAATGCAGACGATGTCATTCTCTTATCATCTGCTCCGACCGCATTAACACCGCAGAATTAGGCCACGGGCACCATCTGATACTGAAGCAGTTCATCTCACCCCGTCTATCCCCTCTCGATCAGTTCGCCGATAGCGGGGGAATCACCGAAAAGCGGCTGGCTTCGAAAAACAATTCAAGGCCGAAGCAGGGAAACGCTTACAGAGACGGTTCTGGTTCTATCCCTCAGACGATTCTGTTGTTCTACTGATCCTTTCTCTCTCTCTTTTATTCTCTCTCTCTCTCCGTCCTGTTAACACGTCTGCCCTTGTCTTTCTAAAGAGCGCGTCCTTCTGCAATGACATGCTGGTTTCGATCGATTAAAGTAGAAAAATGAGATATTTCAGATTACGCTTTTTTTTTCTTCTTTTCAGAAGCAGGAGTATGGCCTGGGCTCGGCTGTTTTGGGGTGTTTTTCAGTGAAATACCTTCTGCATGATGAATGTGGTGAGAAGGCATTTGCCTGAGAGATTATTTATTCATAAATCCTGAGCATTTTTCTCACCTATTTGATAAATCCCTTCCCGGCTCGATACAACAACACTTTTGAGACCAGTATATTCACACACACAAGCCCACACACAGATTGGGTTAAACCCATAGAAATATGCAATATCTCATGTCATCTTATCTCTGATTACCCAATGGACTGAGTTATCACTGCAGTCTGAGCTGACAGCCGTCTGAACAGAAGACAGTATTTGCACAAATATAATGGCAGAAAAACAGAATGCCAACTATCACAGCCCCGTGCCATCTCTACCTAGACTAGACCTAGACCACACTTTACACATACTCATCCTGAGTAAAAAGCAACAATACTCACCTAAAATGGTCATCTGACCTGTACACATCACTCCACTCCAGTCTGCTTCCTTCTGTGTGGACTCCGGTGTAGCCGATTACTGCGGTAAATACTTGACTGTTTCTGGTTCTAATGTCTAAAAATAGCAGCCGCAGAGAATATTCCAAAAAAGAAGGATCCAGAATGTTTTTTTTGTGACAACCCCACTTTTGTTCCCCCAAGACTGAAGACTTTCTCAGGGAGTTACCCAGTTAAATCTTTTTTTTTTTTTTTTTGCTTTAACAAATCAGGACAGCTCTCCCCCTCGCCCTGACTTCAAGGCCCGGGAGGTATGAAATGGTATAAAAGAATGCCGGTGTGCTTACACTTCACACAGCATATTAGATTAATCAATCAACAGAGTGCTTTTTGAACGTCACTGGGCCACACCTCGGTATTGTGGATTAGAGGTGCGTGCTGTCATGGCCCGCGCGCGGATAATTCATCTGTTAATGTGCGTTACGTAACTCCTGGTCTGCACCTGAGGGAGCGGTCGGGTTCAGTCCATCTCCAGCACCAACTTCCTGCTTCGCTCTCATGACGGACAGGTGCCAGTCATCCAGGACAGTCGTACTTATTAAATATATTGAGGACATGTGAATTCTCTTTAATGTAAATATGCAGGTGTAAAAAAAGAGCGCTTTTACAGAAACAAATATTTGCACAGAAAAACTTCCCTTGTCCGTTTTTAATGTCATCTTGAAAGGTGAAAAAAAATAAATAAAAAAAATCAATTGCTCAGTTAGTCCCTTACTTGCTTTACCTTATTTGTTTTTTTTTGTTTTTTTTTTGTAATGGTTTTTCAGGGAGGTTCGTATATCTTTTTATTTCTTAATTTTACTGCTTCTCAATATGTGTGGAATTGTTATTTAATTATATTGTGTCATATCACAGTGTTGTTTTGTATTATATTTGATTGTACTTTCTGCCCTGGGACTGTGGCTGCAAATTAGCTTGAAACTAACTGTGGTGCCATTTTATTTTAATTGTGCACGGTCTCCGGGAAATAAACAATAAACTAAAAGAAACTAGAATGATTGACAGCTGGACAGGGGTGCCATGACGACTGTCCTGTGGGACTGGGAGGGAGTAGAAGCACTGCTTAGCAACAGAGGGAAGTGAAAAGCGTTCCTTTGTGCATGTCCCTTTGAGAATGCGTCGACTAGTGGTCTCCAACCCAGGCCCTGGTGAGCTATTGAGTCCGTGATTTTCTGTCTGGTTTTTGCTCTTTTTGGATTTTCTGGTTTTCGATCTCTGCCCTGGTTTTTTGGACTCCCTGTGTTGTTTGGACTTCGTATTTGTACTTTCACTGGTTTTTGGATTTTGAACTGTGCTCTGCGACTCCATTCTGCTTGCCCCACATGTGCCTGTCTGACGGGATAACAACCCTTGCCTGTTTTTGGATTGTGTTGGACCTTCCCTGTGTTACTACAGCCAGCATTCTTTACGCCATCCCTGTGTCTGCTCTTGGTTCCTCTCTCCCGGTTCCTGACATAAATTCACAGGCTGGCACAGGTGTGCACGAACTCTCAAGGGCAGGGGCGTAAAAAAAAAAACACATTATCCCTGTTGCTGTGTGACCAATGCATGCTGGGACGTGTAGTGTCTGACCTAATCAATCACTTTCACTTTCTCCCCTGAACCTTGGAAATATCCTCAGACCTCAGCGTGTATCAACATGCGTGACATAAAACATCAAACGGTACACTTTGACCCCATTACCAGCCTAAACACATCAATAAACACCATATTCCTGTTCAATTCTACATGTCCATGACAGAGAAGCAGTACAGTACTGTTCCACTACTTAGATCCTAAATAATCCACAAGAATGGCACAAACCAGGCGGCGATTTATAACACCGTATTCAAATGGTCGTCAACTCATTAGCCGCGCTCTTAGGCATGACAATAACACCTGAGATACGATTTAACGGTGATTAGCGGCGGCCGCGTCCGGACTCGCGAGCGGACGATTTATTCCGGCTCGATAGCGCACGCGTTGCATATTCATGAAGGTAAACAGCCGCGTCCGTTTGGAGAGCCACTTTGTGTCCGGAGTCTGAACGGCGGTGCGGCGTGATGTTCACGCGCTGACCTGAATTTCAGCGCCGCGTTAACCTATTAGAGAGAGGAGACGCATCTGATTAACATTCAGCTGAAGGATACGTAGCTTTGCGAGAGCGAAACACACATTTTACTTCACAGGATGTACCTGTTTTTCAAGGGAACATGCAGTTTATCCTGCACACTTTAAAGCTATCCTTCTACCCATTACTGGTTGAGTTTCTTCTCCAATTAAATGACCCGACACAGAACATAATGTTTTAGATATCGGAAAATATTATGTTAACATACTTCAGAGCAATGTCACAGATTGCAATATCACAAAGCAGCAGCAATTTACATGAATGAATTGGGTCCAATATACTGATAAGTTATTTAAATGCATTTCCAAATGTATTAGTTTTAGCCTATTTAAAGGTACAGCGGTCAAGCAGGATTCAAACATGCAGCCTATATGAGTTGTAGTTTCTTTTTTCTTAGTGTTATTTACAATTGTTTCATTTTTAGTGAAGGTGGGGAGTCTATTATTCTTCCGCCGACCGAAAACAGTAGATGAACTAAACGGCTATAAATAAGCTGGGAATAGAGACAGAGCCCGGAAAGCGATCCTCGCCCAACCCAGTCCGGCTGCTGAGGCGCCCTTATAGAAGAGCCGGGGCTCGTTTTTCAAACGAGAAACATCGATTTCTCCACAAATCCTTGCGGTTAAGTCCTGGAAATGCCAGCTTCTCTCGTCTCGAGAGGGTGACGCTGCCCAAAAGGGCACTTTGGTCATCAGAGTATCAGCACGTCCCAAACTAATGGCTCTTACACGAGCGTGAGCTCGACCGGGCCAAGGTCACAATCAGCAAAGATCCTCGACTCACTCCCCAGATGTGCGGCTTTGCAAAAAAGCCATTCAACGCGCCAGTTCTGATCCCGGAGGGCCGGTGAGTATGCAGGTTTTTGTTTCCACCAATTACCCCAGGCAAAAAAGAGCTGATTGGCTGTTTAAATCAACACTAGTTCACGGGTAGACGAGGTCACAGTAAACCATTCCAATTTGGGACCGGAGAACAATATTCGGCTGTCATTCATGCGCTTATCAAGAAAAGCAGCTAAAATGTCAGATAGTGTAAATGTTAGGACTGATTAAGTAATTAAGGCCAGAAGTTGGCATGAAAACCGGAAACAGACATGGCCCTCATTGCCCACCTCTACCTTATTCATCACATTAATGGCATTTGGCAGACGCTCTTATCCAGAGCTACGTACAGTTGATTAGACTAAGCAGGAGACAATCCTCCCCTGGAGCTATGCAGGGTTAAGGGCCTTGCTCAAGGGCCCAACGGCCGTGCGGATCGTATTGTGGCTACACCGGGATTAGAACCACCGACCACCGACCTTGTATGTCCCAGTCATGTACCGTAACCACTTTAACCTAACTTTGTGTTCTACCGAGGAAACAAAGGATTTACAATCAATGCCTGCCCCCGAAGTCTCACTCTATATAAATTGTGAATTATGAAGCAGCATAAAATGTCACCTGCGTTTAATGTGCTATGTTTAAATCGACTTGCGACTCTAAATGACCGACAATAAAACCAGATTTGCGATTGAAAACCACTCATACGTTTCTCTGAATTTCGGCAGTTTGGTCACCAGTAAGTAGCAGTAGCCTGTCAGCTGACAATGCAGAAACAGCAGTGAGGACACTCCCTACTGGAGTGTAATTCTTCAAAAACAGAAACGCGCCTATAAGACACGTTAACATTAGGAAAGACACTTCGCCTTTTGCCTTTTTTCCTCAAGTAATGAAATTAAATGCGCTCTTTCTGCTAATTGCAGGATGACATGAATGTGACAAGAATATCGTGCTTCAGATAGGTTCAGAGTCTTACTTCTCGATTGGAATTAGCTTGCTAAGTCATTTACCTTATGCACAAGCCAGTACTTTTCTGTTATCTGATTTAAACCAGTTGTGCTGTGGGCCTCAGAGCATTTCTGCTTGTTATGTAACACTTCCCTGTAAAATGCCCTCTTATGTAGCCCCGACAGACTCAATCTCTTCCCAATCATCCGAGCAGGCGTGAGAAATTACAGTTTGTTTGTCGGCCTGAACAAAATCCGCTCCATTAGCGTAGCGATACGAGTATCGGGAGTGGGCCGTGTTCCTGATCGCCATTAAAGCCCTGCTCCTTTCGTCTCTCCATTGTTTTATTTTCTCCTTTCGGATCTGTTGCCTTTTTTTCAAAATACATTTTTTGCTTGTTATGTTTGGTGATTTTTAAGCTAGCCGTGGAACGGTCCGCGGTATCTTTGGCAACGAGGGCTTCTGTGAAAAACGAAACGAGGCAGTAGTTCTGCACAGATGTGGCACAGCTAATAGGGGCGCACACAGATATACACAGATGTTGCACTCACAGGGGAATGTGTGTATACTCAGACATACATAGAAAGATATACGTACATAAGCATACACACACACAGGTATTCACAGCATATACACACGCTAGACAAATGCAGGTATTCATGCACACTTATTAACGCACACACACAAAAGGAGACACACACACACAGTTCATAAGACAGGAGAAACAAGACAGAGATGAACACTCTCGGACTACCTCTGCAGATCAACGGTAAACGAGCGAAGTGGGAATATACTCGAAGCACAGAAACACGGGAACAGTTTGTGTTTTTCGGTCTTTGTCTCACTCCTGTTAGACACCGGAGATGCTGTTAATTATGCAGAGTGAACGATGGGCTTAAGTGGAGATTTTCCAGCCTCTTCATAAGAGCCAGACATTGGAACTGAGTTACACATTATTTACCATGTTTTATCAAGTACTGTGCTCAAACGGTTTGTGTGTGTGTGTGAGTCTGAAAGTAAACAGGGCATCTGTGTGCTTGTGCATGTTAAGGATTGTGTGTAAGACAGAATCAATGTCTGTATGTGTGCAAGAAAGAGATTTGTGTGTGTGTGTGGGTCTGCAAGTAAACGTGGCATCTGTCTGTTTGTGCATTTTAAGGAGTGAGTGTAAAAAATTAAAAGTTAAAGAAAATGAAAGCCTCTGTGTGTGTGTGTGTGTGAGAGAGAGAGAGAGAGAGAGAGAAAATGAGAGTGTGTGGTTGTCTGTGTGCGAGGTAGTGGGACAGACTTTGCAGTTGTCAGCGGTCGAGTGGGAATAGGGTCTTAGAGAATACCTAAACACTGTGGAGTCGCACCCAAAGCGCTCCTACAAGTGTCAGAAGTACTGCCATTCACAAGGCCGCAAAACGGTACCGTCAGTGCAGGGCAAACGGGATTATAAAAAAACGAAGCTCTGAATGGCAGGTTTCCCTTCGACCCAAAGCTCAGGGCAGGCAGGAGAGGCGTGGATCTCTCACCAGTCTCTAATTCAATGAAGCCTGTCAAAGGACAACACGCCAACCCAGAGCAATCAAGCTAGACAGGCCTGCATCAAACACACTTCCATTGGTCCTCAATTTAGTTTTTACCATACGATCACACTTGCATACATTTCCTCTTCTCAGCATGAATAAATCACAGAGAATTAACTGTTTAAAGACAAACTCAAACAGAAGTGAGCAGCATAAGAATTTTGATCTTTCAAGGGAGTTTTTGAAGGGCGGGGAGTCGATTTTGACTGACGTCAAACGAGGAGGGGGGTGTCAAATGAGGAATGCACGCCGCTGTGTGGAAAGGATATTGATTGGAGGGGAGCGGACATTTGATCAACATACATTGGTACACAATGACGTCAAGTCTCGTTTTCCAGGAACAACTGTTGACGGAATATACCTTAGGACGTGTTAACGTGGTTATGAAGGATTGGCTAAAATGAAGGAAAGGTGAATTTTCATTTCTGCTTGTCTTTAAAACAACACAAACAGCTGTTACGCTAAACTGAAGGATGAAGGAGTGCAGATTTGTTCTTCCCTGAATAAACACGTGAGGATAAATGTGTCCTCTGTCTCCATAATGGAGTATCACGGAGAATGAGAGCGCTCATTCCCGAATAATTCCAGGATCGGAATCAGACCTTCGCTCAGGGCAATTTCCCAGGCTAGCAATCCACTTCATCACTTTATGAGGCTGGGCACTTACTAAAGCAATCTGGCTAAGGTATGTAGCTCAAGGGTGCGATTACAATCTCAGTCTCTTTGCAGTCTTTTTCCTGATCCAGCCGACAGCACTGTTCCAGTGAACTGGCGTTTTGACCTCAGTGCACCCTCTACTGGTGGCCTGCAGATGGACAACACCCCCCTCGAAACAGCAAAGATAATGTCATATTTTAAAACACCCAACCCCCTCTTGCCACACTTGGGGTAACTTGATGCAAGGCAATCGTTTCGTTTCTACGTCCAGTCCAAATATTTCTTAAAGGAGATTTCCAAAGGCTTCTGAGAGGGTTGGTCAGGAAAAGTGTCCCTCCATGTGTCCCAGCATGCTTTGCTTGGGAGGCGATGTTAAAATGAAGTCCATTTCGTTAAAATTCATCACTACTACAGCATATTCTTTCAAGTTAACCTTTTCTAGATGTGGGTACGGTGCACATTGTCCTTCCAGAAGATCAGTACGGGGATCTTTTCAAGAAATGTTCAAAATGAATGTTGTGTTCTGTACACATTTTTCATATCTCCAGTGTATTCCTGCACTTTAATAATGTCGGTAATATTAAAGTTAATAATGTTTGTTCCAGACACTAAAACAGGATTGCTTCACACAATGTTACAGAGCAGTGAACCTTAGAGACTGGTTACTTGCACTACCCCTGGGGAGGGTTAAGCAGCAGGCTTTGCTCTGATTGGAGGACAGCGTCGCCGGCTTCTCTCTGATTGGACGGCTGTGTCTTTTTACGACGCATCCCTGGGACAGACTTGACATTGAGGCACCATTGCCACAAGGACGCACAGGAACACGCGTGGAATAAGCAATAATTTGCATTCTCCCTGCGCTCTCACATGTACATAATGTACATAAAGACAATGACATATTCTCAAGGTCAGTGCTGAAACCCATAGTGCATGCAAGTCCATACGTTTAAAAAAAACGCACTTGGCGCAGTCACAAAGGAAGCAAACTGGAGGAAAAAAAAACTACAGCAAATTTGTATACTGCAAGGACTGCGTCCCGAAGGAGTTCCTGCCACAAAACCAAATTTGCTTGACCACAGACGGACCAATGATGTCTCTCCGCTGCAGTCAAAAGCCCCGAGGACACGCTTCTTCCTATTGGAGGGATTAATCAAGGGGCTGGAATTAATCAGAGGCGACCCTCGCAAAATTACAGGCCTCGGCTCCGAAATTCATTCCGGTGGCTCTGCCCCCAGGGAGAAGACTCGCGATTCGTCATCTTAAGAGTAAACAGGGCTTCTCGCGGCAAAGGGGACCGAGGGAACGGACGGGCGCTATGTTCGCCGATTACCCTCCATCATATTACAATTCAAACAGATCGCAAGCCGAAAACGACCCCGCCGCCTCTGTTTACACGTGAACGCCGGCCTTGGACTGAGCTTCTAGGCGGGATTTAAACACTCCTGCGCGCATTCCGACAGAATTCTTTAAAACAGAGAGGGCTCCTTGAGTCTCCGGGTTTGGCAGCTCCATCCAAACATTTTCACGGACACGCTGTCCAAAGTGCGGTCGTTTCTTGTGCTCTCGTGATTTAAGCACCGTTGAATTCCACTGGTTTATTTTGGCTACGTGTGCCTAGTGATCTCCATGCGCACCTCAGAGCAACACATAAAAAGAAAGAGGACACCACTTCTGTGTCAGGAGCCTTCTCAGGATAGCACGATGAGAGACAGAGATCTTTAGGAACCGTGAATCATGCACCCACAAGCGGAACATTCTGGAAACGGGGAGGGGGGGGGCTGAAAAAAGCACCTCCATAAATATAACGGCTGAGATTGTCCATCATACGAACACATACAATGAATATTCATTCAAGAGAAAATATTATAGGTATATACAGTGAAAAGCGACAAAATTCGCCCATCTGTCTATATGAACTTGAACTTTTCACCTAAACTTGGGTATGCTAGTTCAATAATCTTAGTGCCGGTCCTGAACTAAAGTGAGTTTTGGATGGAGAATCGGCATTCAAAATTGAATTAAGTCTGGGATGAGGCTTTGGCTTAATACACACTAACACATTGCTGCATTGCTGCCACAAGATTTTAGTCTTTCTGCAACAGCAGGACTAGTCAGAAAATAGCTCCCTCTGTAGGCTAGGAGGACTGATGATTTTCTTTATAATTTACCTCCTCTTGAAATCATATCAAATGTCCCCACGTGATTGGTGGTTAGACGGATATACACTGTGCCTGCAGCCAGTCAATAGCCAGGAGGCAAGTTTTAAGATGACCTCATCAAGCGGACAGCCTGCTTCTTTGACCGACTGTCACTGCGTTTTGCCGGTCGCCAAGGAGACGTAAGTCCGGGCTTTTATTCCGTTTGGTCTGTGGCCAGCTTCAGCTCCCATGATGGCATACAGCGAGAGATACACTGACCAAATATCGGACTATGGGCTCCACAGGACCAAAAAAAGGGCTTGCAATATTAATGCCTGCATGAAATATTAAATCCCCGTCTCTGTCAACTATTCACAAAATCGGAGTACACTGCCATTTATATAGAGGGCTCCAAGATTATTGGCAAAATGTATTAAAAAGAATATATAATAAACAACACAGATAATAATCTACATGTTATGTTAAAATGTAAGGTAACGTATATACTTTTATTTCAATACATTTAGTTGATTGAAAAACATTGAAACATAAGAGTAATCTAATTTTTTTTAGGAAAGGTCTCTAAATTATTGCCACCACTGACAATTATTGAAAACAAAATCACACATAGTGAAATTGGCAATATAATTTTAGTTAATCTCAGTCTAAACAATATTCCATAACTTCCTGTTTCACAAGAGTACTTTTACAGGCATGCAAAATACCTTTGTCATCCATCAGCATGGGAAAAGCAGAAGAACTGTGAATTCAGAAGAGACTAATTGACAGTCATAAATCTCGTAATGGGTACAAAAACACATACATGGTTAAACATACCATACCAATAATAATAATAAAAAAACATATACATACATAACATAAAGTTAAACAAACAATATGGAATGGCTGCAAACTTGCCAAGAAGATGTACATGAGCACATTTATTTAAATAGAAATTCTACATGTACTCATGTACAATTATTACTAAATAAAAGTCACTATTAAGTAATAATTGTATGTGAGTACATTTATTTAAATAGAAATAATAGTTATCCCCATCACAGATAATATAACACATGGATGATTAATTGTGTTGTTTATTATATGCAGCTTTTTTGTCTTCATTTTTTATCACGGGTGCCAATAATTCTGGAGCGCACTATATATACACACACCACTTTTAGACCATGAAATTGATTTCTTAAAATAAGCTATCAAATAGGCCTGTCGAAGGAAATTGGTCAAACGGTCCTCAGCTCTCTCCCCACTGAGGATAATTTAGGTCACCATCCAGTTATCCGCCGTGATTCAGTTCCCTGGCCAGTGACGAACGGTAATGTGACCTCCATTTTGTGGCCTTTACGAGACTAGCGAGGTTTCACGTATCTTCACCGCTAAAACAGGGTTAGGAATTTAAGAGGAGGCAGAACAAAAGCATATATCCAGTAAGATTTAAATACGGATTTCCACCAGGGACCTTGTCCCCCCCCCCCCCCCCCCCCAAACCCCCACCAAGTGCTAAACCACAGATAAGCATTCCAGGGCTCAGAGCTTTAGACACATGTGAGACAGCTGCTGTTCTTAATCCCGGGTCTCTTGCTCACACGCTTAATCACACATGGAGACATATACACAGCCACATACACGCGTATACTTGCGCACACATGTGAACAAACATGTGTCCTCACAAATACACACACGTCGTGCAACTCAACACAAAATTCCTTGAAGCACACACAAACACAAATATGAAAAACAAAAGGAAGTTTTCCCATCACTTGGCTAAATTGATATTACCAAAAGGAACTCATTAACTCAGTGCATAATAAGGACCCAGGCAGCCTGACCGCATCTCTCTGGATTTTCTCTCCACCGTGTCTGTCAGCAACGCCACATTATTCATTATTTGTTCCGCAGTCGCTAACAACACACGCTTCACTGTCAGCCAAAATGACAGCTTTAAGCAAAGAGAGGGCAAATCCACAGGCAAGGCAATTTCCCAAAGAGATAACTGCCTCCTCCTGACCTGCACAGAAATAGCGTATAAAGCCGTATTTTTGGCAGCACGTTATTCAAATGACGGTGGGGGGGTATGGTGCGATGCCGGGGCGCTGGGGTTGGGGGGTAGTGTGAATGGGTGGGGGTGTTTCTGGCCATTGGTTGGTCTGAATCTGAGTAGCCCTCAAGTACCTGCCTTAACTATGGCTCTAGGCTCTCAAAGGGTCCTTCACTCGCTGTGTGTGTGTGTGTGTATCGAGGTCGGGTTCCCATAAAACACAAGCACACCCACTCAGAAAGAGTAGCACCCCAGTGCTAAGTCCCCCCTTCCACAGAGAAGGACAGGAGTGAGTGAACACCTCTACACAGGAAGGGGGAAGTGGGAGGAGGAAGAGATGTAGTGAGTATGAGAGAGAGAGGGAGAGGGAGAGAGGAGAAGAACATGGTGCCTGAGGAGGCTGGAGAGTTTTGAGGCTGTAGGGCTGAGCAGCGGGAAGTTAGAGCACCGGAGAGGGGGTGAACAGCGGAGGAGATATGTGTACCTGGCTACCAAGGTACATTCCAGAATATTGGCCAGATTCCCTTGCTTGTCCGTTACCTGGGTAGAATCGGTGGTTGGCAACTTTGAAATCCATGCAAGTGTTGGTAGCCAGTGTGTATAAAGAATTACCGTAAAAAATGTAAGAACGTAAGAATAGGTAATGATGAGATCAGGCCATTCCTTCCCATCTAGATTCTTCATTAACCTACAGAGATCATCCACCACCGCATCAAGCCTCAACCTGCACTTTCTGGGAGTCAATGCCTCTACTACAAGACTGTCCCCTACTCCGACAAAACTGTAAAAAATAAACACAATTCCTTATATCTGTCCAGGATTCAGCTTTCGCCAATATCCCCACCTATGTACGGTCCATATCTCTCTCAGGATAAGGCTGTCTGCTTAAGTAAGTACATCATGAAAGTGAAACATGAAAAAAAATAAAAATAATCATAACAACCATAGAGCGAGAGCAAGAAAGAGAAAGAAAGAGCCAGTGAAAGGACGGTGAGGGAGAAACAGTGCACGCGCAAACGAGAGAGGGGGAGAGATAGAGCGAGAGATGAGAGAGAGAGAGAGAGACAGAGCAGAGCGGTCAGAGCTGTGCGCTGTTCTCCGTAGCGCTCCTGTTCCCTCCATCAATCTCCCGGCTGGCTCTGGCGGAGCCGTACGGAGCGCGGAGGAGAGGGACGGGGGTCCGCCGTCTCCCGGACGTTTCCAGCGCGCGCGCAGGGATGGCGGGATCACTCTAAGGTAATCTCATTTTCGCCCGCAAATAATGCCGGGGCTCCGACTAGCTCTGCTCAGTAATACTCCTGTGACTAACACCTATGCTGTACATGTAATTAATGTCACTACTACCACTGCTGCTGCTTAACTACGACTGACTATACGACTACAACTGCTCATACTGTTCTATTACGACTGGGACCACTGTACTCTGGCAGTTAGGACGGCACACTTGCCAGTATTAAGTACAGTATTAACTCTTCTGCTGTGTGTATGTCACAAAGCTTTGAGGAAAGGATAACGCATTTCAAAAAAAGTGCAAGAAAGATGAACCAGATGGATGAGAGAACAGTGTGTGTATGTGTGTGTGTGCCCAGTGTAACACAGCGCTGTTACGAAGGCTGCTTTCTCTCCGGTTCTGAAAAGTAGCGGCTCCTTGGGGTTTGACACAATTCTCCTGCTTCTCGGCGACAGGGGCGCGTTCGGGTCACCGATGCTGAGGACACGATGCACAGCCGGCTTGACACTTTGGAAAAGTGCTTTTATCACAGAGGTTTCAGTGTGGCGGTCCTTCAGATTGTGGCGGTCGTGTGTGTGTGTGCGTGTGTGTGAGTGAGTGTCAGTGTGAGTGTGTGTGTGTGTGTGTGTGTGTCCGCCCCCCCTCCCCCCCCTCCGGGCGATGTCCCTGCAGGGCTTGCCGAAGAGGGAGCCTGCAACCGCTCACAAACCTCTTTCATCTTCCTGACACCGGTGCTCCACACTGAGGAGAGACGTGGCAGAGGAACCTGGGTTGCAGGTTTGAGTATCGCTGTGCCCTTCACCATGCTACCGGAGATAAAGTGCACGAGCAAACATTAGGCTCTCAAACCTTTGAAGTTTTCCTGGAATGTTCCTTTCCAAATTCTCAGCCAGTATTACAGAACTTGCTTTCTCAGTTACCAATAATGATTGTGTTCAGCATTGTTCAGGCATTCTAATGACATATTACTGAGCTCACACCTGAAAGGGTTGCCTGATACTGTGAGCAGTGTCAGTATCATTTGATAAAAGCGTATGATCAATGAATAATGCAATTGATCAGCGTTGACTATTGTATATTGATGCCACATCTTATTTGCGGGTAACGGTTACACGGATGAATCTAGACATGTACAAATCCACTCAGAACTGCAGAAGCGCTGGGGAATTAATGAAACGTAAGCGAGGGGGGAGGGGGAGGTGGGTGTGAGTTTCCATGCTGTCCTGTCGCTCGGCAACAACCTGTCACTCACCAGAGTATGCTTATCAGGATATGTCCGGAGCGATGGGCACTTACGTGCTTCCCTCGGCACAGAACCGTATCGATAGAATGTCAATCAAATAGCTCATTCGCACAGCGATGGGTCCACTGGAAAGGGAGGGGGGTGTGTCTGCTGCCCACCGGTTTCCAGCCCCACCCCCCCCAATCAAGGCCATGCCCCCTGATAGTACTTGCAGGTGGATGACAGCAGTGCCAGAGGTCGCTGGCTTTGGTTAAGAGGACAGCCAAAATTGACAAGCGAATGTGTGTGGGGAAAGCTGGCCGAACGCTGCATGGATTGAGCGAAAAATGCTGGCTGCAAACGCTTCTGCTTCTCTCTCTGTGTTTTTCAACCACTCATCCTCTCCCTTATTCTTTTTCTATCACTCACTCTCCTTCTCCCTCTCTCAAGGATTGAAGGATTCAGACTGGTTTAATACCACGACTGCAGTTATCCAGCATTGGCTGGGTTTTAGGACTCAAATCCCCCCTTCCCTGCTGTGTAATTTCATGTGAACAGCATAATCTCTTTGCAGTGTGACTGATGCATTGGTTTGCAACTTATCTATGTGCCGGTTGCTATGTGACGGCTGGATTTGTCTGCACCAGATACAAATGTGTCGGTTGCTATGTGACAGATGCATTGGTTTGTACAGTAAGGGACATTGGTTCTTAATACCACTCCCACCCCTCTGACCCCTCTTTGTCTCCCAGTAGGCTTGAAGCGTGCTGAGCGGACCACAGGGGAGAGGCGGCGATCGACGATGGGGTCTCGGCCCCGGCCAACCCCCCTCCCTCTCAGCCGTTTTCACTGGCGTACCTAAGTCGTGAATCCTCCATCGGTAGGAGCGGACACCCACAGCCAGCCCGCCGCTCTTCGGGCAAGCATTCCCGAGAGCGTCTCTGTCAGGTGGTCTTGGTCGACGACAAAGCAGCAGGGAGCCTCGGCACCCCACCCTTTGAGAAAGATGGGGAGAGCACAAGGGGGGCTTGTCCGCTAGTCCGGGGGACAAAGCGTACATCTACGTTCGTATGCCTGCCACTTGCAAACTGGGAATTACACGGGGACTGAAGAAGCTCCTGATCGAGAAGCAAGTTACCGTTCCTCATCGGCGTGAGGGAGTGCCCAAGGCTCGACCCGACCGCAGACACGACCCCCGTGAATAAAAGCCTCTCTTTGTGTGGTATCCACGTGGACACTGACGTAGGTCCCTCCCCTCATCCGGATGTCCCGTGCCTTCACCTGTTTCGGCCGAAAGGGAATACGGAGCACTCCTGATGGCGTGTTAGTGATCCCCTCCACCCCGAGTGCCTCCTGTAACCAAAAGGAGTGACGTCACCTGCCGGCCCCGTACCCGCCCCCCCCCCCTGGCTGGGGCCCCAGCCATCTGCGCGGCCTCGAGCGAACGTCCTCGGAGGGAGGGGCCAGGAGAAGATGTGGCGGTGCGGTGATATGCTGATCGGGCCCCGGAGAACTGGGAGTAACCTCGAAACGGACTGCTGAGTCACAAGCCTCTCTGAGGAACGGGTGAGTCACAGAGCCTGGGGGAGGGGGGGGGGGAGGGGTGACGGGTCATTTGCAAGTTTCTACAAACTCCTCTATTATTATCCGGCATGAACCGTTGTTCCAGCCTTGACCGATGTCCACGTGTCACGCGTTAACCCCGCCTGCAGTGCATTCGAAACGTTACACCCAATGATGAATCCGATGCCACGCAGAGGCCAATTACAGTAGTGCACAAAAATGTGGTTTAAAAAAAAAAAAAAACAGTTAGGTGGCGGTACTTCTGTGCATTCACCCAAGGATACTGTTACGCAATTCTGGCCCAGGGGGGCCATTAATGAGCAGCTTGGCTCTGTGACAAAAGACAAAACACAGGGTTGTGCAGGGAGCTAGAAACGCTTGCATGGTCTCCTTTGGTTTTAAATAGAACTCCTAGATAGGTGTCCGGGTTGGCTGCAGGTAGCATGCGTCAAGTGGCAGAAGGTTTTTTAAGTAATTCTTTCAAACCTACTTTGCTCGTTGTCTCCTGAAATGCATGCAGATAGCCACCACTTCAATTCACTCCACAGTCCAGGAGGCCCACACTGCGCTGGGTTTATCACCATGCTCAGATCAAGCGCGTTTGCTGGATGTCATCCGACAACCTACTTTTCCGAGACAGATTCATAAGTGCTTGCCACATCCATCCCAGCATTCTCCACTGGCAGCGTTTTGATTGTAGTTTTACCTATCTCCAGCTTCAGTGGTGATTTTCAAACCATTTACAATTAAACTTGAGGAAGCACTTAAAACTTACAATTCCTGCAAATGAAGAAAAGATTCATAAATTACATCACAAGCAGCCATTAATGAGTGCATTTGTCATGCAATAACATCACAGCAATAGCTAATCCTGCATCAGTCAAATTAACATGTGGAAGGGAAAGTAGGTCGGGGGGGGGGGGGGGGGGGGTCAGGTGGGGAAATAGGGAGGGTAGAGAGAGAGGTAAGAGGGTAATGGGAATCATGAGGGGGAAAATGTATTAATTTGACTATAATGGAGTACATATGAGTCCGATAGGGACCATATACTCTGTATTGATTAACACTTCACTGTAAGAGGGTACAGGTTGTAAATGGTTTTAATTTGATGTGAGGCAAATAGTCACTCCACTCTCTCCATCCCCTGCCTCCCTCTGGTAGGATGATGCGTGCCCATCCCGCGCTGGACGAAGAGTCGACCATGAGCAACGTCACCGTGCGCGACATCGCCGAGTCGGAGGGCAGCGCGACGGCGGCCGCCGCGCCCTACCCCGTCAGCTTCCGGGCGTCCGTGACCAGCCTCCTGGTCCTGGAGATCGTCCTGGGCCTGAGCAGCAACCTGACGGTGCTAGTGCTCTACTGCATGAAGTCCGACCTCATCAACTCGGTCAGCAACGTGGTCACGGTCAACCTGCACGTGCTGGACGTGACCGTGTGCCTCGGCTGCATCCCGCTGACCGTCGCCGTGGCGATGCTCTCCCTGGCGGCCGACGCCCCGCTCGTCTCCTGCTTCCACGAGGCCTGCGTCTCCTTCGCCAGCGTGGCCACCGCCGCCAACGTGCTGGCCATCACGCTCGACCGCTACGACATCTCCGTGCGGCCCGCCAACCGCGTGCTGACCATGGGACGGGCGGCGGCCCTGCTGGGCGCCGTGTGGGCCGTGTCCGTCTTCAGCTTCCTGGTCCCCTTCGCCGAGGTGGGCTTCTTCAGCCAGGACGGCGTGGGTCAGAACCGGACGATGGCGCCGGGCCACGGGAGCCCGTACCGGGGCGAGCCGGGCCTGTACTACCACCTGCTGGCCCAAATCCCCATCTTCTGCTTCACCGCCGTCGTCATGCTGTTCACCTACGCCAAGATCCTGCGGGCGCTCAACATCCGCATCGGCACCCGTTTCCACACGGCGCAGAGGAAGACCGCCGTGCACCGGGGCAAGGGCGTCTCCGCGGCGACGCAGCAGGAAGCGGGCGGGGCGTCCCAGGGCGGCGCCGCTCCGGCCCCCGCGGCCGCGGCCGCCGCCGAGGGGGGCCGCAACCCGCCGCTGGGCATGCGCGCGTCCGTGTCGGTCATCATCGCCCTGCGGCGGGCGGTCAAGCGGCACCGTGAGCGGCGGGAGAGGCAGCGGCGGGTGTTCCGCATGTCGCTGCTCATCGTCTCCACCTTCCTGCTCTGCTGGACGCCCATCACCGCGCTCAACGGCGTCATCCTGAGCGTGGGGCCCGGCGACCTCACGCTGAAGCTGCGGCTGGGCTTCCTGGTCATGGCGTACGGCACCACCGTCTTCCACCCGCTGCTCTACGCCTTCGCCCGCCAGAAGTTCCAGAAGGTGCTGAAGAGCAAGATGAAGAAGAGGGTGGTGTCCATCGTGGAGGCCGACCCTCTTCCCAACAACACGGTCATCCACAACTCCTGGATCGACCCCTCGAGGAACAAGACCGTGACTTTTGAGGAGGGTGATCTGCGGCCGAAAGGCCTCTCCTCTGAAGAGGTGCCCTGAGGGGCCCCCGGGACAACCCCTGCTCAGAGCAGTACATCCCATCAGGAAACAGGGTGAACAGGGTAAAGTGGACAACCTACCTACACTGTAAATGAAATGTAGACCGGACAAGAAAATTCTTATTTGTGGTGAAAAGGACTACATGTTGCATTGGACACAACAACATATGCTGTACATATTGCATGTTTTTTTGTTTTTTTTTGTATAAACTGAGTGCGGAAATGGTATGTACATACCACAAACACAAACATAAAGTATCAATTATATAGATATATACAGTGAGCTCCATAAATCTTGGGACAAAGACATTCTTTCTTGATTTGCATTACATTACATTACATTACATGGCATTTAGCAGACGCTCTTATCCAGAGCGACGTACAACGAAGTACAGATCAAACACAAGTACAAGTGGGAAGACGACCTGAGAGGACAGTACAGTTCCGAGTCCTAGTGTAACAATACAGATATAATCGGAACCCTTGAAGAATACATCAACTTCCAAACTAGCATACCACAGTTGGCAGCTAGAATACCCCGAGTACAACAACACAATAACTAATACAAAAAACAACATCTATACAACTATATAAGTGCCATTACAGTCTATGGCATATATAAGGCTAATCATGGTGGTGAGTGAGGGAGGGAAAGGTGTAGCCTGAAGAGATGAGTCTGCACTTGAAAGAGGTCAGAGATACTGCCGTTCTGACATCCACCGGGAGGTCATTCCACCACCGTGGGACCAGGACAGACAGCAGTCGTGAGCGGGAAGTGCAGGTGTGGCGAGGGGGAGGCGCCAGACGGCACGAAGTGGCAGAACGGAGGGGTCTTGCTGGTGGATAGGTCTTGATGAGTGATTGAATATATACAGGAGCTGATCCCTTAACTGCCTGGTCCCTTAACTACCTGGTATGCGAGCACCAAAGTTTTAAATTTTGATTCAGTCCCGTTCTTCTACTTTTACACATTTTTGTTTCACCATGTAGAAAGTTGAGCAGTTTTTATACATCGTCCCCCATTTCAGGAGGACGTATTTGGGACAAATGGCGCTTCACAGGCGTTTCTGGTTAGTCAGGTGTGGTTCAATTGCTTCCTTTGTGCAGATGTACAAGAGAGCTGTCAGTGTCTAGTCTTCATTGTAGGCTTTTGATTGCCTTCGGGGTCCATTTTTGGCATTGCCAATGAAAGTCAATGAAGCCTTTATGAAGCTGAGAAATAAGAAAAAAAAAACATCAGAGACAAATGCCTAACAATAGGCTTACCAAAATAAATAATTGAGAAGAAAGGGAACACTGATGTATGTATATCTGCGATCAATGGGCCTTATGCAAGAACCACATAAACAGATTTGTTTGTAAAAACCACTCGTATGAGCGATTTGAGAGAACTTGGCACATTCACCGATTTTAAGGTACTTACTCTGCAGGCTCTTTTAGGTACTTCTTAGCAGACAATAGTTACCGCCTGCCTCCTAAAGAGTGGATCTGTCGGTCAGGTGTTTGTTTGGGAATTCTTCTTTGCGGCAAGAATTCTTCATTAATCACCTGTAGAGGTCTTCCTTGGCCTATCAATCCCGTTGTAATTACTGAGCTCACCAGTGTTCTCTTCCTTCTTAATGATGTTCCCTTTAATTTTGGTAAGCCTGTTGTTTGGCGTGTCTGTTTTTTTCTCAGCCCCATAAAGGTTTCCTTGACTTTCACTTGTCCTTATGTTGACTTGTCTTCAATGCCAATAACACACTCAAAGGCAATCAAAAGCTGAGAATCAAATCTAGATTCTTAATTGTGCCAAATCAAGAAAAGATGTCTTCGCCCCAAGACTTATGGAGCTCACTGTATATTATATGTACATATATAGATTATATATGCAGTATAGAAAGTAGTATATACACATATTTATAGATGCACACACACACACACACACACAGACACGCGTACATATGTGCAGATATTAATTTCCTTTTATATAATAAAAACTCAAACATAAATGTGATCTGTGGTCCATCATGCAGAGGGACGGATAAAAGATGTAACTCTTACAATAAACATTGATATAACGGCTCTACACTACATATCCCATCAGCCACTTCTGGGAGGATGGCCAGGGGCTCAGGTCTGGACTGTATGAGAGGAAAGATAAAAGGCAGAGTGAATACCAGGAGGCCTGCATTATCTCAAAAGCAAATCTGGGGTTGCCAGTTTGCAGATTTTTTCTTTTTTTTTTTGACAGCGCTCTGAGAGAGAGCTAAGCCTTTGCAAGATACACTGACACCTGAGGGGTGTATTTGACTGGGCTTTGACTGGCTCAAGCCCTCGTTGGATCTTCGCATCTGGTATAAAGGGGAGAGGGAGGCGATGATTCTGCCTGGCCCGCGTTTGCAGGGTGAATATCGTTTCAGTGAGCCAGTGCTTGGCCTCGATTTCCATAAACTACCCCCTTATCACTCATGCCCTCTTACTAAACCATGCCCAACTGAAGGGGCTACAGGTTTATGTGGTTTCCCTCCAATCACCATCCAATCTAGGTCTCTAGGATCCAAGTTGCGAATGGCCAATGGCCAATCGATTTATTAAATTAAGCACCCCAGAATGCTGAAGCATACCAAAAATCAGCAGAGACTCCAGCCCCCCCCCCCCCAATTCAGCCCGTTCTCTGTTCCCCATGAGTGCCGTCTCCAGACAAGAGGGACACGGAGAAAGAGTGTTCGTTCATATTGCATTCGACCAGCCGGCACACTTGCCTGCGTAGCCCTGATATTGCATTAGGCCAGGCTGCGCCGGGCCGTAATTCAGTGTGACCTCGCCGTCACGGGCAGGAACAAAGCGAGCTGCTGCCCTGCGAGTCCCCATTGATTGCGAGTCCAGGGCCGAACGGAAGCCCTCGCTTCTGAGGCGACCGAGACCCCGACAGGCCGGAGCGGTACAGGAACACGCAGTACCTTAGGAGGAAAAAAAATAAACGTCATCGTACCGCAACAGTCCGTGAGAAACTCATCTGTTTAAAAAAAAAACGAAACACTTAAGAACCTCTACTGGAAAGACATGAACTAAAATGGCAGAGTATTGTCAATTAAGTTTCAGTTAGGTTTCAAAATCGCTTACTTTTTATGCCATCTGCATTTTCAAAAGGCTGAGGCCTTGACGGAAAAAACACGACACAGCGATGCACAATGGGATCGCTGGCTCCCCCGGGTCCATCGAGGGATGTCATTTCAGCGGTGACCGATCTGATTTGAAACCGAGGCATTCGGCCGAATGGAAATACATCAATGCAAATCGACGGCCGTGAAAAAAACCTCACTCCCCGACTAGCGAGGACAGTTAACGGCCCTTCGAAATGGCCTCGTCGTGCCCTCTGGTTCCCGTGGCTCGGCGACTAAAGAGGACGCGTGTA
Source organism: Conger conger (assembly GCF_963514075.1). Lineage (NCBI taxonomy): Eukaryota > Metazoa > Chordata > Actinopteri > Anguilliformes > Congridae > Conger > Conger conger. The sequence goes on from NC_083778.1 coordinate 12,093,883, forward strand.
TTTGAAGTTATGACGGAGCGGTTTTGCGGCCAGATACCCAAACTTTCAGAGCTCAGCTCCCGAACGCCTCCTGAGCACCCGCTTCCTGAAAACTTTTAACTTTCAGAAGTCAAAGCGCTCAGGCTAACCGCTAGACCGTAACATGCAAATAGTCAAAGCAGCTTTTCTACAACTGCCACCTGTAGTTTCGGACATCTTACTGAAACTGTAGTCTCCGTAAATGCATTGATTTATCATGGAAAATAAGGAGATAATTGTCCGTTGTGTGCTCCAATTTAACAAAATGGATGCCGGAAGTGAATTCCCTAAAACACCCAGACTCGAGCTGTAGGGAAAATAAAGCAGCAACAGAAATCCACATCTGATTATGATTTCAGCTCTATGAATGAAGCCAGACCCACATAGAAAGTGAATGCAGTGATCCACCTTGTAACAAAATGATTGTCCTAATACGAAATAAGAGACACATTCTTTGAACAGTGGTCAACATGGCTGTATGTATTCGAGGTGAAGTGGTGTTCATTTGAACGATCTTGAATGACTGCCTGAATGTCTGCGTGTCCAATAGCGTAACACAACCCTTCTCAAAATGTATTAATGGTTCCCAAATCAGTGTGGGAATCAGCAAGTACACAGTAAAATGTTCAATGTGAATTCAACTCTAACAGGGGCCATCAGATATGATATAGAGTGGGTTCAAGAATGAACATTTTACAGTGTAAAAACAACAAAACAGAAATACAATAGAAATAATTATATAGTTCACATAACTGTTACATCGTTATGAATTTGTGATCACATCACGTAATAGAAAAAATAAAATGCAGTGTGGGAATACTGTCCTTTCTAAAAGGCATGCTGGGATATTTGTTGTTTAACCGCCCAATCAGAAACCAAGCATGTTATTGTTCAACATAACAAGCCGGGGACAGCCAAGTCCTCCCTTTCGGATGATTTCATCGAACCGCTCTCCCGTGGGCAGCTCGCACCAACTCATTCGTTGGCTGTTCAACCAAAAAGCGCTGAATATATTTGCATAATACAGGTGAATTAACAATTTAATAGGTTAATTGGTATTCAGACACTGAGCTCCTCTGGGAAAAAAAAAAAAGACAAGCCTGCAGACAAAATGTGTTCCCTTTTGTTTGCCTGCCGGTCTGATGACGGCGTTACGCAACACATTTCATCTGTCTGCGGACAGAGGACCGGGTTCAAAGAGCAGATGTGGTCATGTCTGGAAGCCCACTCTCTTTCTTTCACTCCCTCTCCCACCATCCCCCTCATTCTCCCACTCTCCCTCCCACCAACTCTCTCTCTCTGCCCCTCTCCTTCTGTCTCACTCCCTCTCCGACTCCCACTCACTCACCCACTCTCTCCCTCCCTCTCTCGCTCCCTCTCTCTCCCACCCTCTCTCGCTCACTCTCTCCCTCCCTCTCTTGCTCTCTCTCGCTCCCTCTCTCTCTCCCAGCACACAGGAGCACAGATCCTATCTCAGACGGCAGGAGCAGAAGCATACCCTCGCTCTTCCCAGTTCCTCTCCGCCTGTGTGGGGAGATGTGCCTGATAAGACCAAACAAAACAGACAAAAACAGAGATGGTTAACAGTCTGAAAGAGCCACACGCATAAAACCAAGCTGGGCGACTTCCCATCACCGGTGTCCCCCACCATTTTAGATTTGCTTATATTTGCTGCTATATTTAATGAAACATTTAACGAAAATGTTATGATAACGATGTCGATTCACAGCGCTACCCAATCCTCGTTGTAAACGTTAAACTGACAGAAAATCAAGCACCTTCAGACATTTGTTTCGCATATCTCAGATCTCGGATACGGAGATTAAAACGGACAGACCCGAAAAACGCACGTGTTCCCGCTTCGCTGCTCCCTTGCTCTGTTCGGCGATTTGTGGCAGTTGGCAGCCATCTTAAACGTTGGCTTCAGTCGCTCACCCAACTGTGTAAACCTTTTATAAGGTCTATAGTATAGATACAGATGCAGATAAATAAACAGACATGGCAGACTAGCGCCCCCTGCCGCTTGGGGGGATTACATGTCACTGAAGTCCTGGGACATCAAACCCTGGGAGACTGGCCCCCTGAAGATGAAGACCGCCATATTAACGGACAACCTGCCAAAGGGAACACGTGCAGTACATACACATAAACATACAGAATGACTCACACAGAAATGGATCACAAAACAGGAAGTGAGGAAGATCAAGTGCACAGCGGGCACAAACTTCATTTTATATGACGGACTGCACACAAACACGGAAAGGCCACTGATGTGGTTTCCAAGCCGGTGTGCACTACCACCTGTTGAGCCCTAACACATGACCCTTTTCTGGAAATCCTGAGAACAATAACAGGTGTAGCATCACAACCATGTTTTTCCAGTAGGTTAATAACATTACCTTAAACGTAGACGGCAACAAAGTCAAGCAGACTGTCGGTACGGCAAAGGCACTTCGGACGTTAGCGCGTTAGCATTTCAAAAAGAAACACTTCTGCTGAACAAAAGACAGGGCTCAAATGATTGCAGTGAGCGGTGGTACCTCAAAGGGGCAAGGAGTGGAAGTGTAAATGTTGGCTTCCAATACTACATTGCCACCCTGTGGTGTAAAAAGCTCTTTGTCGACAGCAATGAGCTGCCGTCACCAAACCGATTCTTCAAGCGTTGGGCCTGACGAAGCCTTGCAGAACATAAGAGAGCGTTCGTTTTCTCGCCTCCAAAAGCACTCCTGAAATTCCTCTAGTCCCACTTACCTGGGCCCACATTTATTAAATGTTCCAGGGCGGCGAGCCAGGATTAGGCTACTCCCTTTCGTATGCTTATATTATGCATTACGACTCGCTGAAGGACTCAACTGACCATTTTCTGACAAGCTTTATAAAAAATGTGCCTGGGGTCAAAATCCGCAGTGAAATGTTCAGTGTTAAATAAACTCAGAGTACATATCGACTACTGTTGGGAGTTGAATTAAGACCAGAAATTGAAAATAAGGAAAGAAAAGAACAGCACTATCAGCTTTCAGAGCCAGTTTCCAGCATCCCAGCCCTACAGGCGACAACACAGTGGAATATTTCACAAACCGATCGATGGAAACGCATTGAACTACGACATTCATAAACTACGCATTTACTTCAGACATTACATTTCCTACAAGGCAATTAAAACACAATGATGACAGAATTACCACTCATTTTACTCATACAACTTTATTTTCTTTGAAAATCCAAAATATGCATTTTATGAAATATGCAAACAAACAGAACTAGAGGGATATATATTTTTTTGCATTATTTTGAGGACCTTGAGGGATTCCTCAGGGCCCCCAGACACTATTGGGGCCCCTGCTATAAGGCACCTGAAGGACATTCCCTCTCAGCAGACATTCCACAGGTGTAGTACCAATATTATGATTGATGTAACAACATTGTGAGTATATATAACGGAGAGAGGACCAACACTGGTCCGGGAGAGCTAATTCCAAATTCTGACAGATCTCAATTACTTTCAATTTTTTGTGAGAGTCACATCAACAATAAGGAAAGAACACTCATCACACAGTCGTAATTTCACACCTTAAAGGGTTAATCAAGTGCTGAGAAACAGCCTTCAGACCTGTGGCTCTCTGGGACTGTGGTTGGTCACCCCCTGCTAACAAAGAAAACAAGAGCGATCTTCCGGTTCATTCTGTACGCTGGTAACAGCTTGCGTCACGGATGCTGTAAATTTGCGACGTCGTCACAACATCCTGTCCGTGACGGTTTGAGCGCCCGACCGCACGCAAACAGGAAAAAGCGGGCGGACTTGAAACTCCTGCTTTGCGCTTCCTGGGGGTTTTCACCAACCGGACGATGGCTGAAAATGATTGACGGCTTGCTGCAGAGCACTTTCACCATCACGTTCGTCGTCAAACTTGTTCTTTGATGGATGCTAGTCCGGCTCTGACAGATTTTTCAGAGGTGGGCGTCTGGGTTCAGAAACCAGGTTTTTCATTGGAAGACAGCTCGCTCGGAACAGGAGTGCCCGCAAATTATAGTCACAAACGTATACATAAGATTATAAAACAGGGATGAGAGAGACAGAGAAAGAGAGAACAACAGAGAGAGTGCAAGGGAGAGAGAAATTTGAATATTCAAAAGCACTCACCCGTGAACCAAACATGCCAGTGCAATTTTCACAGCTTTCGATTTTCTTATAAATCAAATGCATTTATGGATATATGCAAATTACAAAATCACAATCGGCGCCACAAAACAAAAAAAAAAGGAAAAAAACAAACGGCAAATGCATCGGAAATTGAATCGAAGCAACGGAATGGCTCACCTCCAGCGCTTGCCCCCATCGATTACGGCGAACATGCGTCTCAGCGGCGAGCCTCGAGTGTGTGTGTGTGTTCAAAACATACGTACATACATCTAGCATTTTCCTAACGGTAAAACATCGTAATCCGTAAACAAAGCTTTAGAAGCCCAAAGACGTTTACGTCTATGTACGGAAGCTTGACTCGCTTTTAAACCTTGAAGAAAAACAAAAGCAAATCATTCTTCCCAACTGTTTTCAAAACATGAAGAAATTAAGACAGAAATTTGGACGTAAAATGGCCGCCTGTGTGTTGGGACATAACGGACTGTGGGTCGTCATTGACAGGTCAAAGCCCTGCTGGTGTGTGTGGGTCTCGCTCAGGGCTGCAGTATCAGGATGTAACAGTGCACGGACGAGGTGGCTGCCCTGCTTCCTGCCGTGTGATTGGTTCACTCGTAGGGCCGCGGGCTACCTCCGATTCTATTGGTCCTTCTTGTCTCCCGCGTCCTCGTGAAGGTTCTGGAAAAGAGAAAGTGGAAATGCCCTGTGAGTTCAAAGTGAGGACCGACTGGTGACATGAGAAAGGAGGGTATTTGCATTTGCGCTGTGTGAGACTGGCATGCAGTGTGTGTGCGTGTGTAGTGTCTGTATTTATGCATGTGTGTATATATGTATGTGAGAGAGTGCGTATGTAGTGATGTAGTGTGGTGTGTGTGTGAGTGTGTGTGTGTGTGTGTGTGTGTGAGAGAGACAGAGAGAGTGTGTATGTAGTGTGTGGTGTGTGTGTGTTTGTGTGAGAGACAGAGAGAGTGTGTATGTAGTGTGTGTGTAGTGTGATCTGCAGTGTGTGTGTGTAGTGTGGTGTGTAGTGTGTGTAGTGTGTGTGTAGAGCGTGTGTAGTGTGTGTGTAGTGTGTGTGTGTGACAGAGTGTGTGTGTGTGTGTGTGTGTAGAGTGGGTGTAGTGTGTGTAGTGTGTGTGTGTGTGACAGTGTGTGTGTGTGTGTGTGTGTGTGTAGTGTGTATTGTGTGTGTAGAGTGTGTGTGTGTGTGTGTGTGTGTAGTGTGTGTGTGACAGAGAGTGTGTGTGTAGTGTGTGTTATACCTGTAGTTTCTGGTGCTCTATCAGCAGTCTGTCATACTCCTGAGTCAGACCTTCTGTTTGTTTCTTCATCGCCTCCATTTCAGTCTGAGACTTCTTCAGGGCTGCAGAGAGAGACACATACACACACACCTGTGAGACTTGCACAAAACACACACACACACACACACACACACACACACACACACACACACACATGAGACTTGCACAAAACACACACACACACACACACCTGTGAGACTTGCACAAAACACACACACACACTCACACACACCTGTGAGACTTGCACAAAATACACACTCACACTCACTGCTGCTTGGGGAGGAGCATTACCCACCCTCCCTTGCGTTCTCCAGGTCCTCGGACAGCTTCTGCACCTCCTTCCTGAGCTCCACCTTGGCCTCTGCACTCCCCTTGTCCACCACCCCGTCCTCCAGAGCCTGGGAGAGACAGGGCACTGACGTCACTCCACCATCTCAACGCTAACCCCCCCTCCCAAACTCTCCTCCCCAGCACCCGTTCCACTCACACACTCTCACACTCACACTCACACTCACACTCACACTCACACTCACACTCACACTCACACTCACACTCACACTCACACTCACACTCACACTCATTCTCTCTCTCACCTGTTTGAGCAGCTCGTTGTCCTCCATGTATTTCTTGGCTGCTTCGTTGGCTCCGTCAGTCTGCGTCTGCAGGGCGGCGCCGTTGAGCAGGGCAGTGGCCAGCTGGTTAATCAGCATGACGACCCTCCGCATTACACTGTCACACACACACACACACACACACACACACACACACAAAGGGTCATTTTTTAAATCCCTTTCAGTCCCAAGACTACCATATGGCACTCAAGTCACTACCGGGAGGTTTAGCTCCAAGGCTAGCGCTGCCGACGGCTCCAGTCGCACTCACAGCCACAGGAAGAGGGAGAAGCCGGAGATGTAGAGGTTCCTCTGGGCGCGGAACAGCTTCATGTGCAGGTGGTCGAACATGTTGGGGTGCAGCTTGGAGTCCTTCCCGGTCTGTGCGCCGGAGTACTTCCGCACCTCCCTCACCGCGTCTGCAGGGGGCGACGGAGAGCCGGTGAGCGGAGGCACCCGAGGCGCCGAAAGCTAGCGCAACGGCCATCCCTGCACTGCGGGGATCATCAAACCACGGCCCTCGAGGGCCCCGAGAACTGCCGATTTCCCACCCTCCCTTTACCTGGGAGTCAGGTGTGAAGACAGTCTGGCCAATCAGCGGCACCAAATAATCAGTTAATTACCTGGGAGAAAAGAACCAGGGCTTGCTTTGGATTCGAGGTCCAGGTTTGACGATCCCAACTGTACTGCTTTCAATCTCTGTAAAGAGTCAATTCCCTGGTAGTACCGTCAAAACATATTTTTGAAATATCTTTTAATTTGCAAACGTACTCATCTCACTTGCTCTTTCTTCTTAATTACACATCCTTTCTACCATTTCCTGTTGTTCTGCCCGTGGTTTTAAGCACTTTTCAGTCCCCGTTACCCTCTGCACAAACGCTTAATAGCGCTTTCTGCAATTACAGCGCCGCAAAGCTCTTTACGAACAGGACCACTGCCATTGGGTGTGATAACATCCGCCAGACGGGCTTGCAGCTCACCAAGGAACAGAACAATGAGTATAATTATCATGGTCAGGAAGCCTTTGTTCCAGAATCCAGCCAGCCGGTTCCAGATGCCGAGTCTGAAAACGGACTGCCATCTGAAAGATACACAGGAAGCCACATGAGTGCGAAAAAGTACATTCAACAGAAAAATAAACCCCCCAAATATTTGAGGGAACTCAAATTGTGACACAGCCTTAACCCTTTCGGCCCCAAGGCCCAATGTAGTGGATCCACCCAAATCCCAATGGGTTTTGACTTTATTTGAGAAAACTCAGTTGGGTTAATAGGGGCTCAAAAGAATAGTGGAGCAGTCCTTTTGATTGGTTGAAAAGGTATAAGGTTCAGACGGCCATATGGCATTCTTGGCACTGAAAGGGTTAAGCGTGAAACTAATATTTTGGCTTAATTTTAAAGGACCAATACACTGGCGGGAACAAAACTCCACAAAATAATTACAATAGGAGGCCCCAGGACCAAGTTAGAGAAACCTTGATATGACAATGAAAATAATCACAACATTAACACAACTGATAACTATGGCGGTCGTCATTAATATTGCTGTTGTTAATAAAGATATGAATACTACAGTGACGGATAATGAAAAACATCGCACTCATGACCGTGTACCTCTTGGGTGAAATGAAGGGGAGACAGAAGATGAGGAGAACTCCGATCTCCACGTAGAGGAAGAACGCTACGGCTGTCCACTGCAGAGTCATCGTCACTCAGCCAGTCTAGCAGAAAGAGGTAAACAGGTGAATTTACAACGTCCTCACGTTCATTGGGGATGGGGTGGGGCGTTTAATTACATTAAATGACAATAATTTTGACATTTTGTTCTCTTGGGGAGTATCACATGTTCTCATTTCTTTCACTTCTGACTGAGCTAACTTGTCAGAATTGACAAGTGCAAATATTTCCTGAACTAAATGCGCACTTGGCCACAAAAGTTTTTTTTTTATTTTTTATTTTTTTTTTTTTATGAGTGCTTATAGAAGCAGCTTTGAACTCCATACAGCCATTTTATCAGTTTGTCAGCTTACTAATTTGAATATCCTGCTTGCAGAAAGGGTCAGTGTAAAACCAAATCATTTTTCCTATTGCAGCAGTATTCCCTCGTGTCAAGTGCACAGCAAAGATCAATTAAAACGGCAGACAACAGACCTACCACATTTTTTTTTGGACTTGACTAGTTTTTGAACTCTGTATAAAACACGACATCGCCTGCAGGCACTGACTAAAGTCGGGCGCAAACGTGAGTGACCTCAATATCTGAACACACAATGAGACCCTGTTCCAGACTAATCTCCTTATAACGTTACAATCCTCCGATAACTTAGCTGGCTACCCTGAACAAAGTTCACGGAAGATCTGCGGTCCCTTGCTCGACATTGCATCAGTGGAAAGCATCTCTCGCCAGAGAGAATAACGTGACTAGGTAACCGCTAGCTATCAGGCTAAATAAACAGCTATACATCATAGCTAACCTGTTCATTGATTAAGGTGAAGTGCATCCTGGGTAGGTCCAGGTAGGCAACATTAGCTATATACAGTACATCCATCGGTACAAGTATTGTGGCATTATTCACAATGACCAAATATATGACCAAAAGCAGTCAGTAAAAACCCGGACCTGAAAGAGCGCTCAGTAAATTGTGGCGTAAACTTGGTTACTCGATACTGCACTTTCACTGATCAGGTTAGTCAAGTCTAAACTTAGCTCCGCACTGTTCTGGAGGTTGCTCGCTGGTCGCTAATAAGACTACTTTACACCAGAATGGACAGTTAATTAGTGTTTAAAGAACATACCGCCTAATAATACGTTGGTGTACTTTAACGTCATGAAGCCAAAAACGAAACTAAGTTAAGAGGAGAGCTTCCTCACAAACTTGTGAACGAGCTTGCAAGAACATGTGCTACTTTTAAAATAGCTAGTTAACAAGCAAAACAATTGAATTTCGTTCAATAAAACTTGACAACATACATACCTCCTGTTCAATATTTTGAAATATGATGCCGTCAGGGTAATAGAAACGTGCCTGCAACCGCCAGCCAAGGTAAGCTCGAACTTCCTCCTTCAGCAGCAGTGTGACGCAGGCCAAGGAAGTGGAAAATGACTTCCGGTTTCAATTTGGCGCGACTATTCAAAATAGAAGAAAAGTTTCTGATTCAATAAAAGTGGGATAAGATAAGTTTTCTCAGAATGACAACTAAGTAAATCTAATTCGTTAAGATAGTGCGTTTGTCCTAGGAATCATTTCTGGCGTTTGACTGCTGAAACTGCTGAATGTCCCTCTCATACAAAAGTAAACCCTGGTGTAATATCCAGCTGTGACTAACATGTTTTAAAACCTCGCATGAGCTGTTTATATCAGCAGGTAATGATCCTCACTCAATGAATGTGGGATGAAAATTGCCTATCAACTAAATCAGATGCGTTTTAGACAATAGGGGCAAAAAGGCCCTTTGAACCCAGGCTCCTCGGTTGAGAAACACTTTGCCTGCAATTCAACGCTCACTCATGCAGTGTTTTGGCAGCATTCCGGCTGCATTCCTTTATTCATTGGCCTTTCCGATTGTAGCACTGTGACAGACAGGCTTTAAGCACGTTTTTACCTTGTGGAGTGGCTCCAAGGGCAAGTGTGACAGTCTGACAATCACCAACTGCTGGTTCAACTTCAGTCCTCTCAAACGGCACTCGTGATTCCTGCATATTTTGTTTTTTTTACCCAAATGGAATCCAGGAGTGTAGGTTCATCTGTAATGGATGAGCAGTTCTCCTCACTGGCAAGTGTAGTACATAGCAGCGTTTACGGCGTTAAGTGCCCTCGACAAAGGGATCTTAGTTCAAAGCTACAACTTGTTCTCCTCTGTTTTCAGACAGCACTTAATTATGCTGGAAGGGAGGAACCGAGCGCTCGGGAGTGGCTCCATGCATAAGCGTGCTGGTGTTCTCCACCCATCGACACCGGGTTCAAGTCCCATCCACACGGTATCCAGCCCCTCTTGTGCATTCACAACAGAACTGGACCAGATGGCGGTGCTGGAGAAGAGGATGCAGCTGCTAATAGGGAAGTGGGTAGCGGCATTGTGACAAACCGGCACATGCCCGATTTTATCTTTTTTGATATAGCATTTCTCGGTCAACTCATTTCTCATGGACGAGTATCATTTTATTCAATTTGTACATAACACAGATTCATACAGCAAATAATGCCCTGGTGTCTGTCGGTCTAGGTCCACAGTCAGAAGTGAATATAATCCCTCTTCTGATTTGCAATAGGCCACAATGTCAATGTACGGTCAATATTTACTCTGGGTCACGATTAATGGAATACATTTACAGACTCGGGGATGTCGATCTCACAAGCAATTTGCAAACGGGAGATTTAATAAATGTAAATAAATTGTGTCGGCCCATTAGTGCCCTCATGTGGAAGACTGGGAAGATACACTACAGACAGGAATGACCCGAGTAGTGGAACGTCAGCCATTCATTTTGCTGGTTTATCACTTCAGAACATGGTCACCTCTCCACATTCACACTAGGTTGGTTGAATAATATCACAACAGGAAACCGAACACATTCTAAGGGCCTTGTATCTTCGCAGCACGACTTTGAACGATATTCAATTGCCCACATTGTTGAGTGAAAACCTAGCTGGCAGCACAGTCACGTAAGCATGCAAGACAAGGGTGTCAAACTCCAGTCCTCCAGGGCCACAGTGCTGGCTGCATTTCAGCACAAGTGCTTAATTTAAGTCATTCAACAGCTAAAGAGTCCACTCACTTTGCGCTCAAGATCTTAGTCGTCTACTCACAAATACAAAACAAACACCTGCAGACACTGTGGCTGGAGTTTGACACCCCTGATTTAAGGCTAAACCGATGAAAAAAGAAGCACTGAACAACATCCGTTTTTGGTGACAAAAGTTTATGTACTGAAATCAAAGTGTATCAGGAGGCGTAACAGTGTCTCAGTATACAATAAGAAATAACAATACAATGAGGTAATGCACAGGTCATACACTGCACAAATGACTGCTCCAATGAGCCTCTGTGACCACTTTCTGTACGACTTCCTGTACAACTTTCTTCTTCCAGAATCCAGGTAGGTAGCATGATTTCAAAGTACAAATTAGTAGATTGGCAAAGTTTCAATGTACAGGATAAATATAAAAATATACAAAAGGGAGAAGGATACATACAAAATACAATTTATAAAATATAAAAAATGTCTTCCTATAGGAACCACCTTCCTATACTGATCTCAGATCATATATAAAAATGTTAGACAGGATTATTACAGGAAAAATTCTTAACTGGCCCAAATCTGTAACTTTGGTGGTTTGTCGCAAGGCAATTTTCTGTAAGGTACGTAACCAAGGAGGGACGACGTGGCATTTTCACAACGTGGCCGTAAAATGTTACGACGACGTGCTGCTACAGGTCCACCAGGACCAGAGTCTTAGGTGCTTGAGTATCTTCAGACTTTTATGCCTGAGGTGTGTTCGACTACAAAAATGTTCGCTAACGCACATAAATGCTTAGTTTTTTCTCTTTCGGCCAACGGAGAGTGCTTTAAAAGAAAACTGGTGAACTAACGGAGTGAGCTACGGTAGCTACGCATGCAATAGGGAGAAATAGCACAACGTCACACATCAGGATGAACACTACTGTAACCGGAAGTTCCTATTTTCGCTGTTTTTCAAGGGTACTGTGCATCTCCGCGTCAGGAGATGGGGGTCGTTCGCCTCGGCCTTCTCCATTCTCTGTGGGGAAGCGTGCAGCCAAGAAACTACGGACCCCACTTTCTAAGGCCGTTAGCATACGCGAAACCTTGCAGAACTAACGACACAACCAATGACTGCCGCAAAACAATTACCCTGACCAATCAAGTCATGTTATTGGTGTAGTATGTGCTAAAATGTTTCGCGTGCGCTAAAGGCCTTCGTACAAACAGGGCCCAA
>NC_083778.1:12115906-12143406 GCF_963514075.1 Conger conger
AACAATCGCTACACAGGCGGGGGGATCAAAAGGCCGGCTTTCCTCGCAGACACAAAAACATCTTTTGATGGTCTAAGAGGCATTGTGTTCCTCGGCCCTCCCGGGGGAAGGGGGCGGGGGGGGGGCTGAGCGATCTCTTAAACATCGACGTCCGGCTTCCGCGCGCTAAGTGGCGTAGCGCTAACGCTAATCGCCCCCCGCGGGGAGCCGGGTCTCTTTTTCTCGCGCGGAGATCAAGGGCCTCTTTTACGAGCCGCTCTCGCGCAAGTCTCTTAACACGGAGTCCCCCGGCTTTCAGAAGGAATAAACTCATCAGAACACTTTTACAACACCACTTCCCCCCCCAACAGACAGCTTATTCATACTGCAGATGTCTGCTTTCACAGTTACTGCCAGATTTACATATTCCTTCATCAAATATGTGCATGTACTTACGTCCGCCGCACACGACATAAAAGTAACATATAAAGCTTTATTATTGTCATTGTGGTTATTGTTGTTGCATGTGAACAAATGCCTCTTCTTAAAAGGCAAAGAAAGTTCCTGAAAATGTAAATTCTATTTATTATTGTTACTATGATTATGATTAGTGTAATTTTATTGGATTTGTTATTTAGCTGATGCTTTTATCCAAAGTTACTAGCAGTTGATGAGGCTAAGAAGGGGCCAATCCCCCCCGGAATAATGTAGGGTTTAGGGCCTCAATCAAGGGCCCAAAAGCTGTGCAGATCTTATGGTGGCTACACCGTGGTTGATTATTATAATTATAATTATAAATATAGCTGCAAGTACAAAGCGTACAAAATTCCGTGAGGATTGAACAAAGCATTTATGGGGTTATTCCTGTTTTAGTAAATGGTTGGAATTTATATAGCGCCTTTATCCAAAGTGCTGTACAATTGATGCTTCTCATTCACCCATTCATACACACACTCACACACCAACGGTGATTGGCTGCCATGCAAGGCGCCGACCAGCTCGTCAGGAGCATTTGGGGGTAAGGTGTCTTGCTCAGGGACACTTCGACCCAGCCCGTGCGGGGGATCGAACCGGCGACCCTCCGACTGCCAGACGACTGCTCTTACTGCCTGAGCCATGTCACCCCATATAAAATTGGCCACGCCCCCTAATATAATATATAATTTAACACAGCTGGCAGAACAAAACAGAAAAAAAAAAAAAGTTTCATGCAAATCGCTCAGTCGGCTTTGGAGGAGATATCGTTTTTCAGGAAATTTTAAATAGCAAATAATCTAACCAGACGCATTTTAATGGGCCGACAAGCATTTTGTGCACAAGCCCAGTCCCGTCTTTTTACGTCAAACGTAGAAAAAGTTATGATTCTTAAAATATGACTGAACACTATAGCGCCACCAACTGGCCAATCGGTGTAATTTTTATAGCGATTGTTGTGGCAATCAGCCTTAATAGGTAGACTAACTTTCAAGAGTTTTCACCTGTCCAAACAGCAGTTATAGACTTTGAAGCGGAGAAGAAAAATGAAATCTGTGAACATTATAAATACTGTTCTCTCAATCACTCGATATTGCCGCGAAACCAGAGTAAGTAAAGATTTGACGTACCCATTAAGAAGTTGGCTTTGGATGCCGACTGCCCGTAATGCTGCTCGATGTATTTGGGTTTGTAGGTCACCATGCCGATGAGGGAGTTGAACTGGATGACGGTCACGCAGAGATAGGTGAAGTACACGGGGTTTCCCAGCAGGCATTTCAGTGATGGGATGAACTCTGACGGGGAGAGTGATGGTCACGTCACCGCGATTGGGGTGCGGATACATCTAGCAAACAGAGCGTGCAAATCTCTTGCGAAATATGTTCATGTATAGTACTGTTCAGTATTCCACAATGATAATGCAGCTGGAGGTCTGGAGCAATCTGGCCCTTCAATCCAGAGGTGGCCAGGTAATCAACATTCAGTGCCACTGATTGGCTAGACTGCCTTCACACCTCCCAGGGACTCCCAGGGAAAGGGAGGGTGGAAAACCAGCAGTTGTCAGCCTTCGAGGGCCATTTTTTTGAGGGGGGTCACCCAGCTAACACAAAACCTCACAATGTTGCTTCCCATAACATTGCGAGAACATTGTGGGAACATTTTGTATTAACTGGGATAAAATGACTTGTTTTTTTTGTTTTTTTTTTACATTTCAAGGGCAGTGTTACCAGTAATGATTGTGACATCAGTATTAGAATTAGAACACTCAGTTAGGAACTCCATTGCGTTCAGTGAGCAGCAGTGATTGTAATTATCAGCATCAGAATGTACGGCTGAGAAGACTCTAATCTCACTTGTGACCTCACACCTCAAAGGGTTAAATGGCAGATTCCCCGCGTCTGTGCCAGAGCCTCCTGACTGAGACGCAGAGCAGACGGGCGGAGCAGCGGGGCGGTTTACCTTTGGCCATCTCCAGCAGGCTGGCGGCCTCCCCGGGCCGGTACTTCTGCCCCAGGTGCGAGGAGCCCTTGATGAAGCGCGTCTCCTCGGGGGAGCGGTGGACCTCGTGCCGGCAGGCTGGCACGGGCAGCGATTTGGGCAGGAACCAGAAGGGGATGGCCGACAGGAGGGTGACGATCCCCGCGATGATGTAGCCCAGCCACCAGGCGCCCACCCAGCGAGCGTCGCCGGGGGTGATAGTCACGCTCTCTGCCAGGGGACACACACACACACACAGAGCAGAGCATGCTGGGAGGAGAGCTCACAGAGCGGGGGGGGGGGTAGACGGGTTGGGGGGGGGGGGTTGGGTGAAAGGAGGAGCAGATGGAGATGGCGGAGAACAAAGCGGGGATAAAAAATGCGGAGTCTGCAGCAGGAAAAGACCCCAAGGCATGCTGGGAGACAGAGTACACAGAGGCTGAGCGCCAGACTACAAATCCTAATTAGGGCAGGAAATCTGGCTTTTATACAAATATAGATGTAAAGGAGATGGGATGCGGTCTGAAAAACAAAAAGACTGCTTATCTTTTCACGTGTATTTATAGGTACGTGTAAAATGTTCTCTGAATATCAGGAAGTGTCGCCTTTACCCCTTTGAAGAGCAGGTTCTCTGGAATGCTTTTTCAAAATTACAAGTCAGTATTCTAGAACTCCATTGCTTTCAGTCACCAGTAGTGATTGTGACATCAGCATTATAGCTAAGAACATTCTAAGCACACATTTGTGACCTCACATCTGAAAGGGTTAATTGGCCGTTCCCGTTTCAGTGCAAGAGCTTTTCACAAAAATAACTGTGTGCTCTAGAGAACTGGGCAATCACAATGACTAAGCTTGGCAGCCATTTTAATTCAAGCAAGTGGGTCAGCGTTTAGAGGAAGCCACAAGCGGACTGGCAAACGGAGAGCAAAGCTGCTCTTCTTGCTTGCTTGAGTCCAAATCCAAGGGCGAATCTATTGATTATATTGACGTATAAATGCAGCGCACTACAGAGTTGGTAAAAAGCTGGAGTTAGGGTCCTGGCCAGGTCTAAACTCACAGACGTTGACTCACCCATATCTACAAATCCAATGTCCACATAGAGTTTGGCACACAGGGATCCCAGTAAGTAGCCAAACACTGGACCGATGATAGACACGGTCTGAACACAGCCTGTGGAGGTGGAAGAGATGGGGTGAGAAACACTAAAGAAACACTAAAGAGAAACAGGTAAAGCAGGGATCATCAACTCTGGCCCTCCAATCAAAACCCAGCCCTTGTATTCTTATCTCCCGGGTAATTAACTGAACAATCAGCGCTACTGATTGGCCAGACCGTCCTCTCGCCTGATTCCCAGATAAAGGGAGGGTGGAAAACCAGCAGGTCTCTGCCTCTCGAGGACCGTGATTACTCCGTGATTGGCGTGAAGCACAGCGCTGCCCTTAGGAATACTTCACTAGTACCAAGTTATTCATTCACTTCTGAGCACGCTGGAAGTGCAAGCTGTAAATTCAGAAATTCATAACCGACTGATTCCTGAGTGACGCAAACACACACAAGTATGAAAAAGAGGAAACCTAGAAATTTCTGTCCTAAATCATCCCAAACTTCTGCCGACGGGACGTGTTTGTGAGGACACGGTTTTCCAGGTGAAAGTCATTGTTTTCGGAGGAGAACGAGTTCATTACCGATGTAGAAGGCGGCGTTGTCCTCTTGGGCGAAATCGTCGATGTACGATATTCCCAGCGGCTGGACCGGAGTCTCGCCGATCCCGCGCAAAACGTTTCCCAGGAAAACGTAAAACCACATGGAGAGACTCGACTCCCGCTCACACCCTGCTGAAGGGGGGGGGGGGGTGAGAGAGTACCCAGAAATTATACTTCCGTTGTCTGGGTATGTGTCCAAATCTCACTCAATTAAAAGTCAGAGTATCCAGCTAAAAATATACTGCGAGTGGCAATAAAAGTCTCTTCTTTCACAAAGTAGAGAGAACTTAATTGTTAGGGAGTTACACTGCAGTATGCAATGTTTTCTCTGAAATGTAATTGAGTGAATGTACAAGTACTGTCTACAAACTTAAAAACACTCAAGTAAAGTACAAATCCCCCCGATCTTGCTAGAAAAGGCTGAATAACACCGAATAACAGAAATCCTTCATCCGACTGTCTTAACAAGTGTTTTTAGCCTTGCAAGACTAAGACACTTAACATCTTAAGACCTAAGACTTAAGATATTAAATGTCTTACCTCATTGGCCATATTTTTGTCTTGTTCAGCCAAAAAAAAAGAAGAAAAAAAAAGGAATTTCGTAACCACTTCAAATTCTCAATATTTAGGAATTCTTGCAGTGCTTAAATTCCACTTCAGCAAATAACTTTGGATTTATTCCGAATATCAAGTCAAATTTAAGGACAAATTGCAGCCTAACATTCACTGTCACACTCGGATACCTTCCGGAAGGCTACGATTGGGGTTTCAATTCTCCAAATGGATTCATGCTCCGCCACTGCAAATTGCAGAGTAATATTCACACGCCGTTTTAACCAACCTTGTTCAAATTTCAATTTGGACAGTCAACTGCCAATTTAGGAGCTCGGACCTGCACTTTTGCCACTCTAATACATTTTCTTTGATTACATTTTTGTGTCGGAGCTTGGTGACGACCGAAATTATTACACTGCATTCATCTGGCAGAAGCTCTCCTGCAGGAAGACTCATCCCTTTCAGTTCCACCCAAATCCCAAGGGGTCTTGGCTTTGGTTGAGAAAATTAAGCAGGGTTTTAATAGGGGTTCAAAACAATAGCACAGCAGTCATTTTAATTGTACAAGGTCGAGAGTGCCATATGGCACCTTTGCGATTTCACGGTAGTTAACCATATGCCACTCCTGGGACCAAATGGGTTAAAATGAAAGAGAACGTACGCACATCCATTCAATGTTATTACAGCGGTACAGGTGCTATAGAAGATTAACTGAAGCCCCTCCCCCCAGGCCAGAAGACCAATGGAGGGGTGACGTGGGCGTGGCCTCCTACCTGCACTGGGCATGACGTAGGCGGAGTCACCGGCAGGCAGAGGGTCAGGTGAGCTCGCCGGGCATGGAGAGAGGTGATTGGTCGAGTTCGCCGACGATCGAACCGACGTTTCAAACTTATAGCTGCGTACAAAACAGCAATGTGGCCATTTAGCAGGAGGAAAGCATCGCACGAAGGCTGCAGGATAAATCAAATCACGGTTGTGTAATAAGGATAACTGCCACCATGGGGCGTATCGACGATCTTTTGCCCTTCTCATCTTCCATCATCCCTAATGCAGTAGGAAACAACAGTCATGAGCGACGCTTCCAGGAAAGAAAAAAAAACCTCACCGATATATCTCCTGGGTGCTGCTATGACAGCCAATCAGCGGCAAGGTCTTTCTGCCAATTGGCTGTCTTATCAGTGCAGAAGTCAGTGTTTTTTTTCCGGAAGCTTTTCACACAACCTCTTGCGTCTGGTTATTTAACAAAGCGTACGGTATGATGACACAAAAAAGTCAAAAGATACCGGATGTTGGTACCCTACCTTTTGGTATTTTAAAAAAGCAGGATTCAATTTGTTGTGCATCCCTGTGTCTCACATTTAAATAGAGCTGAGAAATATGAGGCAGCTGTAAGAACTAGCAGGGGAAAAAAAAAAAAAACACAAAATCCACCCCCCCCTTTTTTTATCCCTTCCCCCTCGACCTAAACCCACACCACATCTGTTCAATCATCACCAGTATGACTGCAACATTTCATAATTACACTCGTGCCACAACCTCACAGGTCTTATTGAAGCGAACTCATTTGCAAATTCGTTGATGTACGTCTTTTCCGCCTGAGCCGCTAATGAAAAAAACAACAACAGAATACACATTTTGTAAACAATCATTATTACTACGAGGTGCTTATAGAATATGAATCGGGAGCATTCGTCACGATAGCGAAATATTACACCCGGGCTTTTTGCAAATAGATGTTTAAGTGTGAAAAAATAATTATGTCCTCTGATAAAAAAAGAACTGACAGGACAACCACTGGGTGAGGTGTTTGTGAGAAATTGAAAAACATGGTTTTCGGTGACAAGTTCATAGCACTGTGTCAGTTCAAGAAGTCGGCAGACAAGTGTCAATTGGTAATGCTCGTTTAAACCTGGAGGTTTTGGATCAGGGGTAAGGGCCCTCTTCTAAACCTCCTTGAGAGAGGGATCCTATTCGCTCAAGCTCGACCTGAATGCAAACAGCGTTTGTGTTGGATTCAAATTTCTGTGCCCCATTGATCTTCCCCGGGATATTTCAGTCTGCAAGGAGGAAGCGGGTGGGTGGGGTTTACACGTTTTGGGAATGCAGCGAAGTACCTCAATCCACAACCAATGGCTGGCTGGAGACGCACCACCCCACAGCCCCGCCCCAGCCCCGCCCCGGCCCACGCCCCCCCCCCCCAGACGTACCGTCCAATGAGGAAGTGCGGCATGGCGCACAGGAAGGTCCCCAGAGACATCAGGACGCAGCCGATGGCGATGATCTTGGGCCTGTGCAGCTTAGCCCCGAAATAGCTGACGAAGGCCATCACCAGGAGGTTACCTGAGGAACACACATAGCCACACTGTACAGCGTCCGCGAATTAGCCTAGCGCTGCTGCTTCTGTCGATCCCACTTGCACTCAATTCGAACATCAGCGTGTATTTCAGGGATCGTCATCTCCGGCCCACGAAGCCAAATCCAACGCAGGTTTCTGTTCTCCTGGGTAATCAGTGCCACTGATGATTAGTACTAGGCTGTCTTCACACCTGACTCCCAGGTAAAGGGAGGGTGGAAAACCAGCAGTTCTCGGCCCTGGAGGACCTTGAGTTGCTGATCGCTGATGTACCGTATGGGGTACATGACTGGCGTACTGCAGACCTCTGGAACATCCCACCTCGCGCATACAGCCGGCCGCTGTCACGGTAACAAAGCGGTTTCTCTGGGTCCGAAAGCGGTTCTGGACCTTACCGAGACAAGGGAGCAGCTTGGGCGGGACTGGACCGCTCGGCGTTCGCCGTGCGAAGGCAGGCCTATCGATTCGAGAGGAGACGCTCCCTGCAGCCGGGGACGAACGTGACCCCGGGGGTCAAACGCCCGCGGCCGGAAAAACGATCCTGCAGGGTTTCCGTGGAAACGGTGACCGCAGACAGGAGGTGTCCGTATTGATGCGGCAAGGTGGCTCCGGCCAATGAATGAGACTCCCTGTGCTCACGAGCGTAGCCCCGCCCAGGAGGCCTGGTGACAGGCCAATCAATGAGCACCGAGTGCATTTCTGTGGAGGAGCTGCAATGTGATTGGCTCAAATCTTGTTCAATCACACCTATCAATGTCACTTAAGTCTACTCAAGCACTTAAGGCCAGCACCTGGCTAAGAGCAGGCCTGAGAGTAATCCTTACTGTTTAGATGCTGGTAAAATTCTGCAAACACTTGAAAATAAATAAAAAGAATGATTTTGTTATTTAGCCGACGCTTTTATCCAATGCAACTTTCAGTTGATGAGACTAAGCAGGGGACAAGGGTTAAGGGCCTTGCTCAAGGGCCCGACGGCTGTGCGGATCTTATTGTGGCAACACCGGGGTTTGAACCACCAACCTTTCCAGAGCCCAGTTAAGGACCTTTGCCACTAGGCTACAGCCTGCCCGAAAAATACCATAAATTATGTTCGTAACCAAAACATTTCAAAGAAGAAATCTATTCTGAATCTTGGGCAAAACAAATGATTATCACAAAATTGTCTGCAACGGAGCACTGGTGTCGGTAGTATTTTGAAAAGATATTTGGCCCAGGTCCACTAAGGTCAAGGCAGACCATATGGACAGTATGACAGTTCATTTCTTCAGGGGGGAAAGCCTGCAGTCTGGTGCATACCACTATCAGAACCGCAACGAAATTACCTACTGTCAAAGCGAGGACATGCAGTATACACACAAAATAACCACTGACAAAGCGAGGACATACACACACACATTACCCACTGACAAAGCGGGGACATGCGCGCACACACACACACACACACACACACACACACACACACACACACACACACACACACACACACACACACACACACACACACACACACACACACACACACACACACACACACACACACACACACACACACACACACACACACACACATTACTGTCCACTCACCGATTTCAAAGCTCCCGTCAATGACGCCTATCAGATACGTGGGAATGTCAAACCGCCTCTCCAGCTGGGTTATTGTGCTTTTCATGTAGCTTCCGGACAAGGCCTTTGCAAAGTACGAGAAAGACAAGGCCACCAGGAACATCTAAAGAAAGGGGGGAGAGGGGGTTATTTTTAAGAATCGCATTCCTGTAATATTATTAATTAGGTTTCTCTCTCTCTCTCTCCCCCCCTTCCAATGTATTATCTTACACTTCTTTTTCATTATAGCTGTTTATTTTTAGCTGTTGTATAGTTGTAGGCCTTGCTTGGGTGACAATGTTGTATTAGTGTCAGGCCAATAAAGCAGGCTGGAATTAGGAGTGGAGAGGAAGGGAGAGGGAGGGAGAGAGGGTGAAAGGGAGGGAGGGAGAGTGAGACAGAGCTCCGATAGAGAGAGAGTTATTTGTGTTTCAAAAATACTGTATCATTGTTGTTTTTCTGATTGATTATTGGTCTTTGGAAATGCGCATTTCAAAATATGTCATGCCAATAAAGCAATTTTTGTGTCATGCTGATGCTGGCGTTTTTCGAGCAAAAGCAATTTATCCGAAAATTTGAGTCTGCTTTCCCCCCTCTCATCGAAAAAAAGAGGGAGAGTGAATAGAGGAGAGAAAGCCAGTGGGCTGAATAGACGCGCGGGGGGTTGGGGAAGAGAGAGAGAGAGAGAGAGAGAGAGAGACAGAGAGATAGAGAGAGAGAGAGAGAAAGACAGAGATACAGTGAGAGAGACAGAGAGCGATACAGAGAGATAGAGAGAGAGAGAGAGAGAGAGAGAGGGAGGGAGCGAGCCCTTTTCACACAGCCCGACTCAAAGCGCCTGTTGCACAGCCCCAGAGACAGGTGCCCATTTGGGTCCGACCCCCCCCAGAGTTTTTAAAAAAAGCCTCTCTCCGCCACCCTCTGCCCCCCCGGTCTGCAGCGAGAGTGCAGCTCTGCCGCATATAAAACACATCTCGCCCAAAAAAGCGCCCCCCGCCCCAAAACACAGATTAGTTAAGACTAATTTGCTCTCTCCGTTTTGTGCAGATTAATGGTCGGATCAGCGGGGCGCATTCAGGGTTTAAGAATGAACAAGCGTGGGGAGTCGGGGGGCTTTTCACAAAAAAAGGGAATAAGTAAAGCTACCGCGTACGGAGACGGAGGCCGCTTTTAGGGTGGTTTTTTTTGGGGGTTTTTTTCGCTTAAAGACCTGCAGAATTCCGCTCTGACGACAGATGCAGCCAGTGAATTTTAACAAGCCGTTAATTGTTCTTTAGACAGCTTAAGTGTCGATTGAAGAACGATTTACCCTCCGTCGGCCGGGCAGGGTTAAAGTCCCACGGACGCATCGCAGGACTGTTAATCAGTCAGACTACCCGCGGCAAAGGGCCCCGACGGCTTCGTTTTTCTGAGATGCAAATTCTGTGATTTGAGGGAAATTAAGTGTTGTGCGTCGAAACAAATGGCAAACAGCCAAGCCGGCGTTGCGCTGGCGGAAATCACGGTCAAACTCGCGGTGTTTTTAGTTTTCAGCAGCCTTAACTGGGCTAAAGTGGCTGTAACAAAATCCCTCAGGCAGGAAACCGCCGAGCTGCGCGAACGCACCTCAGCGCTAACGCTAACGCTAACGAGGAGTCTAGCGCTGTCTGGAATTCTGTACGGTGGAGGGGGGGGGGGGGGGGCGCGACAGCTCTTCGGAGAGAGAGGAGAGAGAGCCAATCAGCTCGCGACGGGACGGCGGGGGAGCCGTTTTTTGGGAAGCGGCGACGCAGATGTTTTTACTTTACACCGCGGTCGCGAGTCCTCTCCGGCTCTCTCGTGACTCCTCTCTGGCTCTCTCGCGGCTCCTCTCCCCGGGAGGGGGGGAGGGTGCGTCTGGCGGTAATGCCATCGCACGCTCCGACGCCTCGGCCGATTGCGTGAGCTTCCTGCGTGCTCGCGACGCGCTAACGCGCGGATGTTGGCAGGGAGACAGACTGGCTGTGAAAACACCGGGCCTCCTCCTCCTCCTTCTCCTCCTCCTCCTCCTCCTGTGTGTCTCCGGAGTCTGGAGCCCGCCTGGAAGCGCCGTCGGCTTCTCCGCCGATCGCTTTCGCACCGGAGCCGAGAGAGTGGTGCTTGGTATTTTTAGACACTCCGGGCGCCGCGTACGGGCAGCCTCCCTCTCAGCCTCCTGACCTTTGACCCCGCCGACCTCCGAGTCCCACTTCCTGTCGGGGGTTGGGAGCCGAGGGACGTTCGCCGCATCGAAAGGGCGGATCTCGTAAAAAAAAGGTCACGTGAGCGTTAATCAGCTTGAGCCGCGGGTGGGTCCATTGTCATAACAATGAGGCCTTTAGCCGGGCCTCTTATCCGCAGAGACTTCTTAAATCTCTTTATACAGCCGGATGCTACTGAAGCAGACCGGGGGTAAGTGCTCAGCTCAAAGGTGCAGTGAGAGAGAGCCCCGACTGGGAATAAAACCGGCAGCCCCCCCCCCAGTCACCGGTCCACTATACTATTAGTGTTGCTTTGTAGCGCCGCTGTGTCGACGGACAGCCTTCTCATGGGCTTGTGGGAAAATTGCCCACTTTTCCCAAAATGGCTCCGTTGGGGTTTGTTCGGTTTTTTGATTCCCTCTGGGATTTGTCCTTTGTGAAGCACTGAGTGACAGCCCGTGAATAAACGGGACGATTAAGAAATATAGACTGGAAGAGCGGGTACAAACCGGAACCTGCTGCTTTTGTAACAAGAAGGGTAATATAGAACCACACACAAAAGTATGACACATGCCTTCTTGGGACGTTTTAAAGGTCAAAACCCTAAAATAAAACAAAACTGGAGGAGACAAAATTGACTGCTTGGTGAACAGGTCAAAAGGTCAGGTCAGGAAGCAGCCATTTTAAACACCAAACAGTCACGCCCACAGGTGCAGCCAATCTGCACTAACGAGCCACTGGGCTCTTTAACGAGGAGCACCTGCAAGGAGAAGTCCACACAAAGCAGAAGAGAGAGACAGGGCTGCACAGCCATCACAAAGCTGAGTTTACCGGATAAGTTCACCGAGTAAAAGCCACAACAGCTGTTTTTACTTCCATCTCACTGACTTCCAGTCCATGTTACAGCTTTGGAACGGTCCGAGGGGTTTACTCTGTGAACATATCAAGCCACCTCAATAATCCCCCTTTGTGTTAGAGCCCCAAAATGTGTTGCTGAAAAAAAACAGCGAAAGCTACGTTTCGAAACTGCTGCTAGCAGGTAATTTCGAGCCGGCCATCGCTGGAGCTTGCAGCAGGGCAGTGCAGTGCTGGGTCTGTCTTAAAGTGCTGAGGCCTGTTTTTAGATGACAGCAGCCAGGAGAGCGTGCTCATGGTGAAGTACGCTGGTCAGAGGCTGCAGTTGAAAATTAGCCGTAGCCGACTGCAGTGTGACGCGTCGCATTTCACTTTGGGAAAGTTCTGTTAGAAATTACACGCGCTCTCCGTGAAGTAAATTAAACAAGTGGTATTCCCCGTCCCCGTTTAGAAACCGACCGTCCAATCCCCAGTCAGTGCACGAACATGATTGCCGGGGTAGACTCAGTGCCCTTCCCCTCCACCCGAAAACAAAAACAAACGGTTTCCTCTGTAAAACTCCATCTGGCCAGTCGACTAGCGCTAACAAGGGCTAAGAATAAAATAAAAAAAACCCCGTTTCGACAAACGGTGTGTCTGTGAGACTCGCGGTTTCGTGGCCCCCAGAGAGGGCGCCGGGGAACGGCCCGGCCTCGTCGGTGCGCAGGGCCCATTGTCTCCCGCGGCAACGGCTTTCCGCGGCCCCGCTACGGTTTGTTTGCCTTTCCCCCCAGACGATTGTTCTCGCGTGCGGAGCCTGCTTTGAATCGAAAACGAGGGGGAAGGACGCGCTAGCATGCCAACGCCGCGCAAATAGGATGTTTACAAAATGCTAGGGTGCGGCCCCCCGTTTAAAAACCTTCGGTACCTTTCAGGTGTCCTCATGTGTAAAAGCCCTGCTAAAAAAAAACAGCTCAAGCTATGTTTTGAAACAGCTGGTAGCTGGTTGACCAGTTCAGACCAGCCCGACACTCAACATGGTTTAACCAGCTGAAGCTATGTTTTGAAACAGCTGGTAGCTGGTTGACCAGTTCAGACCAGCTCAATACTCAACATGGTTTAACCAGCTGAAGCTATGTTTTGAAACAGCTGGTAGCTGGTTGACCAGGTCAGACCAGCTCCATACTCAACATGGTTTGACCAGCTAAAGCTATGTTTTGAAACAGCTGGTAGCTGGGAATTTCAAGCTGGTCATAGCTGGTTTTTAACACCAGGAACCTTAAGTATCTTCAACCCAACGGCCAAAAATGCATCAAAACAAAATATGGCGACTATAATGAATAGATGGGTGGCACTGTTGTGTAATGGTTGGGGAAAGTTTAAAGGTTTGTATTCCCAAATAGGACACTGCAGTTGTACCTTTGAGTGAGGTACTGAATACATGAAAACTAAAATGCACAAAGGCTGTGCAAGTCACTGTGGATAATAGCGTCTGCTAAATGCCTGTAATGTAACGTAATACAAATAGACCGGTATGGATTGATACATTCCTCTGTGTGCTGTGGACCTTAGAGACTCCATTGAGGGGGGGGGGGGTGACTTTGTCTGAAATCGTTAAAGTGTACAACGTGTAACCGCACTCTTTGTTTGCAGGAATACGGTTGTTTTTCCGGTGGTACAGTGCGAGAGCCAGAAGCCCAGCACAGCAACTCGTAGCCCTTCAGACCGTGTTCAGCGCGTACGGTACACACCGTGAGGAATGCATGCTGCCACAGGTAAATTCCACGGTGTAACTAAAAACTACTGTCCCGCCTATAAGCCCCAGCCAGAACCTCTCCGCTCTCCCTCCCCGAGGCATTCTGGCCCTTTTCCCGTTGCCTGGTCCGTGCCGAACGGGGGTAACACGAAACCGGAGCACGTTAGCGAAACATCGCCGCTACGTTGTCTTAAGCTGGCCGTTGACAGAAGACGTATATACTGTACGCTAAACGTATCTAAGGAGCAGAGGAGTTAATCTGTACGCGGGGTCTGCCGTTTAGCTCGCCAGTGGCTTACGGTTGGTTTTTGGGAGGCATTAGCATGCGCTAATGTGACAACAGACGGTGCGCAGTTTGCTTCAAACCTGAGAGCCATGTCGTATGGTTTGTTTAACAATCAGACTGCGACACATCAACATCTAAAGGACGACTTAAGCAGACCTTTCAATTATATTGTTTTTCTTTTTTAGTTGGAAAGGGGATTCCTGCATATATTAGGAAGGTAAAATTGGATTTAGAAACATTGTTTACATTTAAAGAGGAAGGGAAATGAAAACACAATGACAGGTTTTTCATAGGTAGGAATAGTTAGGGAAGGTCCTCAATGACCACAGGATGACAATTTGTGGATAAGAATAATAATAATAATTTATTTTTTTTAGATCCCAGTTCAAAGGGGAGGGGATGTGTCTTTAGAGGCGGTCTCTTGACTGGAACATCCTGGGTCGATGCGGCGGTCAGACAGTTGCCGGCTTCGACATCGGTCGGTACGGACTGCAGGCGCCGAGTCAACCGTTGCCGCCAAAATCCCTCCCGAGCCAATAGCGCGCCTCCCCGATGAGCCGTTAACTCACAGAGGCACCGCCGTCTGAAGTGCGCTGAGGCGCAGCGCTGTAGCGAGACGAGCCGCCCATTAGCCGTCGTGTGAGGCTATTCAAAAGCAACATTTGCAGAGGCGTAACAAACCAAACCAAACCAAATCAAATCGCAAAGTGCTTTATATACAGAAGTAAAGAAATAAAAATGTAATCAATAAAACATCAATAATGTAAAGAATACTAATAATACGAACAATAGCATTAATAAAAATTAAAAAAAAGTAAATGTAATGCATGTGAAAATAGGTAAATAAAAGAAACTAGGGCGGGGTAAAATAAATGTTATAAAAATAAAGTCAAATAAAATCAAATGAATAGGAAGAGACATGCTTATTCTTAAAGAGGAATAGTACAGATGAAACTTGTGACGTGGACAAGCTAAATCACGGAACCAGCCAACCAGGAAAAGGTTCCGGCCTTCATCGCTGAACTCGGAGCGCGGAACTCGACACCAACGCCCGGCCCTGCACAGAAGCCCTACAGTAACCATCAAAGGAGGGCCCTTTTACAGCCTTTCCCACGAGTGCCCTGACTCTTCCAGGAAACGTACGCCGCGGAACGTGCGCCGGCGGGCCGCGTACCGCGCACGTACCGACCGCCGCGACCCGGTCCGGTAAACGGGTCCCGCGCCGGATCCCGTCCGCGAATCAATCGCCTTTTATCGCCCCTCTGACTCCGCTCGCGGCGTAGCCGTGTCTGAGTGCGCTGAGTTTTATCGCTGTACCCCTTCCAGGACGACGCAGATAAAAATGAGCGATCAGATATACGTGCCGCAATATGTCTTACAGCTGAGGGGGGGGGGGGGGATAGTGAAGCCATAAAGCCGAGGGAAAAGATCCCGAGAATCGCCATGGATTCTGCCGAGCCCGTAATCAAAAGCTTTTCCTTCCCACCCGACACAAAGGCCACACCCACACAGCTGAATACAAATGAAAAGGGACGCGTGCGGTAGCGCGTCTTTCAGACGGAGTAACCAGTCACAGGAAGGCTGTTTATTCCGCACGCTCGCCCCTTCCCAGGGACAAAGCTCGCATCCTACCTGTGTAACCGGCAGCCGAACGCCTGCTCGAATGCGTCAGGATACTGCCCTGACAAGGAATTAAACCTGCTACAAGCTACAAGCTCCTAATTAACCACACGGCCACCTGTGTCTTTTGCTTCGTGCCAATATCCTGTTGTTTATATCTATTTTTAAAACCAATTTTCGGTTTAGCACTCTGGACTGCCAATGTTGCACGAAGGTACCCTTCCAGTTTGTTTTTCCACAAATAAAGTATTATTTTTAAGTGATAATTACTGGAATTACAGTACAATTATTGTTTAATTGTATTCTGTGAAAAGCACTTTGTAACTCTGTTTTGAAATGTGCTATATAAATAAAGATTAAAAATATTACAAGATTATTACATTAGTATTGTGTTATTACTATCATTATTATTATTATCATATTTAGTAGTAGTATTAGTGATAGTGGTAGTAGTAGCAGCCGCAGCAGTAGTAGCAGCAGCATTAGCAGTAATTGTAGTAGCAGCAGCAGTAGTAGTAGTACAAGTAGGAGCAGTTGTAGCATCAGTAGTAGTAGTAGCAATAGTACCAGTAGTAGAGGTAGCAGCAGCAGTAACAGTAGTACCAGCAGTAGTAGTAGTACTAGTAGTAGTAGTAGTAGTAGTTCTAGTTACAGTAGAAGCAGCGGTAATAGTGGTAGTAGTAGCAGCAGCAGCAGCAGCAGCAGTAGTAGTAGTAGTAGTAGTAGTAGTAGAAGAATTCCTCCCGTACGGCAAAGAATCTTGGGGTGACTCTTGATAACTGCCTCACCCTGGCTCCACAAGTATCCTCCACTGCCAGAACCTGCAGGTTCTTTCTGTATAATATACGCCGTATCCGTCATCTCCTGACTGAGAAAGCCACCCAGCTCCTAGTCCAGGCGCTCGTCATTTCCCACCTGGATTACTGCAACTCCCTCCTAGCCGGTCTCCCAGCGTGTGCCATCAAGCCCCTCCAGCTGGTCCAGAATGCTGCAGCCCGCCTGATCACCAGTCAGCCCAGGTCGGCTCATGTCACCCCGCTTCTCATTGGCCTCCACTGGCTTCCTATTGCCGCACGCATCCGTTTCAAGGCCCTAGTGTTGGCATTTCAGGCTGCTAAGGGGACTGCCCCACCTTACATACAATCCCTGATCACTCCCTACTCCCCAGCTAGACCACTCCGGTCTGCCAGCTCTGGTCACCTTATGGTTCCCTCACTACGTGCACCTGGCGGTCCAGCTGCACCTTTCACACCTGTTTTCCGTTCTGGTTCCTCAGTGGTGGAATGACTTGTCTACCACTGTCAGAACAGCAGAATCCCTCCCCCTATTTCGACGCAGACTCACCTTTTCAAACTCTACCTTAGTCCTCCCTCCTGATTTCCCCTACCCCTCCTTTCTGATATCCCTATCCTTGTCTAACCCCCCCCAAAAAAAAAAAAAAAAAAAAAAATGCACTTATGATGACAACTATGTTTAGAACAGCATTTCATGTGTATTTTGCTAGTTTCTGGATGTGATGCTTTGACTTATGGTAGAACCTATGCACTTGTAAGTCGCTTTGGATTAAAAGCGTCTGCCAAATGACTAAAATGTAAATGTAGTAGTAGTAGTAGTAGTAGTAGTAGTAGTAGTAGTAGTAGTAGTAGTAGTGGTAGTGGTAGTAGTAGCAACAGGACTAGTAGGGGTGGCCTGTAGCGTAGTGGTTAAGATAATTGACTGGGACAGGCAAGGTCGGTGGTTCTAATCCTGGTGTAGCCACAATAAGATCTGCACTTGAGCAAGGCCCTTAACCCTGCATTGCTCTAGCGGAGGATTGTCTCCTGCTTAGTCCAATCAACTGTACGTCGCTCTGGATAAGAGCGTCTGCCAAATGCCAATAATGTAATGTAATGTAATTGTAGTAGCAGTAGGAGCAGTTGTAGCAGCAGTATTAGTAGTAGTAGCAGTAACAGTAGTACCAGTAGTAGTAGTAGTTCTAGTTACAGTAGAAGCAGCGGTAATAGTGGTAGTAGCAGCAGCAGTAGTAGTAGTAGTAGTAGTAGTAGTAGTAGTAGCAACAGCACTGGTAGCAGCAATAGTAATGGGAGTGGTAGTATTACCAGCAGTAGTAGAAGTAGTCGTAGTGGTAGTTGTACCAGTTGCAGCAGCAGCAGCAGCAGCAGCAGCAGTAGTAGTAGTAGTAGTAGTAGTAATTGTAGCAGTAGTAGCAACAGCACTGGTAGTAGCAATAGTAATAGGAGTGGTAGTATTACCAGTAGTAGTAGTAGTAATTGTAGCAGTAGAAGTAGCAGCGGTAGTAGTAGTAGTAGTAATTGTAGCAGTAGTAGCAGCAGCAGTATTAGTATTTAGACAGCAGAATCCTCCATGCTAAAGCCGTCTACTGTAAGCGAGCGTCTGCCTGGGTAACCCGCGGCGACACCCTGCCCTCCTGCTCCGCGCTGCCCGCTGAGGGAGCCCCGAGTCACATGACCCTCCTGGCAGCCCCGTATCCCATCTCCCCCGTCCGTGCGGTGCACCGAGTTCATGGCGGTATCCGGCAGGGACAGCCCCCCCCCCCCCGCCCTGCCTGGACCTGGGGAAAGGGTGCACTGCCGCCCCGCCTCGCGTGGAGCCATAAAAGAGAAACGGGCCAACAGTATGAGAGAGAGGCATGCTGGGAGATTTACTGGGGGATTACTTAACAGAAACATAAATGCCCTAAATCCACACCTAGTCTGCTCAAAATTCCTCAAAATAGTCTTGAGGGTATTTTCTTGAGTTTTGACTAATTATGTGCCATTAAGGAGCTTTTTTAAAAATTATTGTTGTCTAATCCTCGGTGTCGCCCCCCCCCCCCCTCCTCCCTCCTCCTCACTGGCTCCATCTGTGTGAACACAAGCTCCACATCTGCAATTTTAGCCAATTAAATACTGCCATTAAATTCCCCCATTAAACCCATTCGGGCGCACCGTATGACTTGAGACAACCTCTCAGCCCGGGCTCACAAGGAACTGTTTTTATTTTGTTTCGTCTCCTTGTTACAGAGGAAAAAGCATTACTTAACTTAACCACATGTGACCGTTCACGAAGAACATACGTGCTTAGAGTGCACGGCCCTTTTCTGGCGTAGGGGCAGGGATCTTTCGAAACGCATGGTGTCGCGGCGCAAGGCTAGTCGTCGGGGGTTGCGATCGGGGGAGACCCAAACACGTTTTATGGCAGTTATATCTCACCGCAATTAACGTGGACAGGAATCATAAAAGGGGACTGCGTGTTCTTTACGATGTTCCGCGATGCACCGGGAGAACGAGGCCGCGTTTTTTTTCCACTCGCTCCGAAATGCCGGACTCCAATTTGTAGAAAGAGGCTTAGCTGCTGAGTCATAACTCAGGCTCGGGCTGGGGGTCAGCGGGTCCGTTCCGGCTCCAGGTTCTGTTTCAGGCCAGTGTGTGAGAGCCACGTGTGTGTGTGTCCTCACCAGGTAGCAAAAACAAGTGTGTGTGGGTGTGTGTATGTGGCGTTTGTGTGTGTCCTCACCGTGTAGCAAAAACGAGTACGAGCTGGTGTGTGTGTGTGTGTGTGTGTGTCTTCACCAGGTAGCAAAAACAAGTATGTGTGGGTGTGTGTGTGTGTGTGGTGTTTGTGTGTCCTCACCGGGGAGCAAAAACAAGTGTGTGTGGGTGTTTGTGTGTGTGCGGTGTTTGTGTGTGTCCTCACCGTGTAGCAAAAACGAGTACGGGTTGGTGTGTGTGTGTGTGTGTGTTTATCTTCACCAGGTAGCAAAACCAAGTATGTGTGGGTGTGTGTGTGTGTGGTGTTTGTGTGTCCTCACCGGGTAGCAAAACCAAGTATGTGTGGGTGTGTGTGTGTGTAGGGGGGGGGGCGGGACCCTTTGTGCTTTCAGCCCTGTGCAGGCGGGGGATTCCATATCCCGCTACACAGACAGAGAAGAGACGGTAGAAAAAGGCCTGAACAGCGTGTGCTGTTGGAATCTTCCTGAGGCTCCGCTGACATTAACTGGGCGGGGTCGGAAAGGGGAGCGAGTGGTCCTCGCTGGGTGGTGTTGGACACAGTTGCCGCATCACTTCCTGTCTGACCCCCACAGTGCCCGCATCACTTCCTGTTTTGCGTGACACAAGCCTACGAGACTCGGGGCATCACCCCGGGATGAATTCACAATTGCAGCGCACAATACCTTACATACTGATGCTTTTATAAACGTTTCATATGCACACGGAACGACAGGCGGGGTGGAGTAGGCGGGGGGTGGCTGAGGCGCTCGAATCCCGCTGACTCAGCTCCGTATTCTTTGTCCTGACGGTTTTCCGGAGCGGTTGAGACAGCACACAGAATTCCATTATGCTTTGGAGGCGGCGCAATTGACTGAAATTAAATAGACAACTGACAACCGGCTCGGCTTGGCCACAGCTGACGGGCTTAACAGGCTTCTGTCTTCTCCGGTGTGGTGTACTACATCTTGATCAATGCACTCAGGATTCAGACATGGTGCCAATATCAAGAAATCATCTTCACGCAAAGGAGACAGGACATTGGCCTTGACAACTGAAAAGAAAACATTTTGTGTCTCCCTGTTTGATTAATCAAAGTTTATGCAGACAAATGGTTGAGGCGACAGCTAGTTATTTGAATATTTGTGTGAGAATGATGCTGGGTGCTGGTCACAGAAGTGGCGGGTGTCACAGACTGCATGATTTTTGGCATTTTTCTGGCTGTTCTGCGGCTTTCCCCGTTTTTGGCCATATTCACAATTCCCCACGTTTTTGTGCTTTCTGTGATTTCTTTTGACGGTTTTGAACAGTAAGCGTCAACCTTAACACAGCCGACAGTGCGATTTGTATCCGGTAGCCCCGCGTTATCATATTAGCGTCGTAGCGTAGTATCACATAATTTGATTTCATGCAATTCGAGCACTCTCTGTTCCTAACAACGTTCTATTAAATTAAAAGTAAAAAAAAAAAAAAGCACGATGTCTCTTTCAGCGATAGATCAAAGCGATTTAACGCACCGGCCAATCAGTGCGTTTCGCCCGCGCGTGTGTTCCTAGAGGCGAGCGTTTCCCTCGCTGTCACTCGATGCTGGATCGTTCCCAGATCAGCGGCGGGGCCTGGAACTCTTCCACGCTCCGCAGCTGAGCCTCCGCGGCACTCTCGCGGCGCGTTCCCTTTCCCGATCCGAAACGGGAAGAAGGAAAAGCGACGTCACGTGACCGGCAAAACCCGGGAGGCCATGCCAAACGCGCTCGTGGTTTTTCGCGCCCGCGCCTTCTGTCGCCATGCCGACGCCGTTACCGAAACACAGACCCGCCCACGGAGAGCCGGGCCCGGAGGAAGCCGGCCCGGCGCCAGGTTGAAATCCCGGGAATGTCGGAATTCTGTGCGGCAGCTTGGAACCACCCAGGTCGACATGGACCCCGGCGGACCTGGGTCAAACAGGCGACGGTTTTGGATTCAAAAGCTTTTCCGTGCTCGGTTGATCGTGCCTGGTACAACTGAGCCAACCAGAAGGCAGGGTTTTGAGAGTATTTAAAAGGTTCCGATACAGCAGACAAGCTCAGTCAAGCGTAGAGAGGTGTTTGAATCGCACACAATTCCGCATTTGGCCCCCAGCATGACTCAGCAACATCAAAAAAGAGCTCATTCTGGTGTCCGTGGCTGTAATTCACTGCACTACAGGACTACGGCGCGTCATTGAAATTCACATCCAGTCCATTCAGTGCATAAATTGAATCACAAAGTCCGGCGCGTTGCCAGCCGGGTGATATAGCCATTGAGAACATCAACTATTTATGAGCAAAACTGCAATCGGTTGTGACCCCACAGCAACAACGTTCCACCGCTAATGGAGAAAAAAATCGAAGGGTACCATAGCCACTTGACATCGGCAGTTCCGGTGCCTTATAAAGTGCATTATTTTTCTTTGGTATAAATTTGAGTTATGCGCAAGCGACCATGAACGTCAAGTGTGATTGGGCGACAGGTATGCAGAAGGAAGGAAGAGCTGATTTTTATTAACAGAGCACCACGTTATTCACTTAAGCCAGCGGTCTGTTTTCCTCGTTCGGCGGGTCGTAAAAAAAAAAAAAACGGTCGCTTCGCTAAAAAAAACGGAAACGGGAAGGCGAAGACATCCCGGCGACGCCATTGTTCTGCGGCGGGAAACGAGACCCTGCGCTGTCAAAAACGGCGGAAAAGCAGCGCTCCTGGAAGAAGGGCGGCCATTTCGTGAGTCGGGAGGGGAGGGGAGGGGAGGGGGGGAGGAGGGCCTACCTTGAGCTTGGAGCAGCAGGGCCGAGGACCTCTGGCGAAGGAGGGGCCGTTGCCGAGAGACCACCGGGCCTTGGCGCGAGGCTCCATCTCTCGCCGGGCGTCGCTGGCTTCCGCTGGCGCCGCTTCCCTGGTGAGGAGGCTCCCTGGCGTCGACGCGGCCGCCGATATGCTCTGCGGGCCGGAGGAGATAATGAAGTAACCGAACCGCTTCTCCCCCCCTGCCTCCCTCAGGAGAACCGCCGCACCACACGCTCGTAGCGATAGCTCCGCCTTACCGGATGGGCTTTCGATTAAAAAAAAATTCCCTTAACAACTCTGACGAACTCGAACGGCGAGAACCAGGAATGCACGAGCGCGCCGACAAATACGTTTCCGGTTTCCCTGGCAGCTGACGCTGATAAATTGAGTTGTGTTTTGACAGCCGCGTCCGTTCATGTTTGGTGGGGGTGAAAAAGCCGAGCAGAAGAAACGTGCAGGTCTACCGTGTCGCTGTGTAATTAAGTGCTTCGGCCTCTCATGACTGCGTTAAGCCGCTATCTAAAAACTGCGTTTGCGTGGAGGGACAAATCTCAACGTTAGCTACTTGCACGGTAACAAGAAATTTATTTCAATTCATCCCCAACTGAATCCCGCGATGACTGACATAGTGGGGGGGTTTCTTTGTGGTGTTAGAGGGAAAGGTTCTCTTTTTGGCTCTCTGTGACGGATGGATTTTGTAACAGCCCTAGAATTGACACACCTGTTTGGCGCGCGGCGAGAGAGAGAGGGGGAAAGCTCCGGAAATGCGGAGCGGCTCCAGACGAGGAGCGCCGTCGCTCCCCCGCGATTACGCTTCCCGCTAACGCCACACAAACCGGCCGCACGACGCGCTCAAGAGACACTGCAGACATACGACTCCATTCGACCGAGCCCTCGAGTGCCGTCGATTGGCTGTAACCCGCGGGTCACGTGACGCACTCGAAAGCCGAGGACGGTCGAGCCGTATCCGAGAGGCCGGCGATAACTTAAAAGGCTCTGGAATTAGAAACTCTCAGCTCCACCGCTTCAATGATAAAGGGGTGGATCTTTATGCAGATTAGATCACCACTTTTCGTGCTCCATAAATCACGGCGCTGCTTCTTCTTGAAGAGCGGGGCCTATCGTATTTCTTGTTGGTAAGCAGTCTCCTCCACACGCAAGTGCCCCGCCCACCCTGTCCTCACCCGCCCAAAAAAAGCCTGTCTACCAATCAGCATGCCAGTATAACTTCTGGACAATTGCTCTTAACAGTGGCCGTCCAAAACGGCAAAAAACAACAACAACCGCACTCAAATAGGGACAGTACGGATACATTTTTGTTCGTAATGGATGTAATTACCGCGGAAATATCGTAGTGTTCTCTTTGGGTACAGATGAGTACATTTTCCAAGAAAAAAGGTACAAATTACTAATACACTCAGTGATCACTTTAATAGGTCACATTTACACCAGCTTGTTAATGCAATATTTATTCAGCAAATCATGTGGTAGCAACTAAATGCATAAAAGCATGCAAACATGGTCAAGAGGTTTTTCAGAAAAATGTCAGAATGGGGGGGGGGGGCAAAGTGACCGTGGAATGATTGTTGTCGGCAGACACGGTGGTTTTAGTATCTCCTAGGATTTTCACACACAGCAGTCTCTAGAGTTTGCAGAGAATGGTGCGAAAAACAAAAAACATCCACTGAGCAGCAGTTATGCGGGCAGAAACGCTTTGTTAATGAGAGAGGGCAGAGGAGAATGGCCAGACTGGTCAAAGCTGACAGGAAGGTGACAGTCACGCAAATAACCACACATTACAACAGTGGTATGCAGAAGAGCATCTCTGAACACACAACGCTACAACCCTCTAAGCAGACAGGCTACAGCAGCATGAGAGAAAAAAAAAATCTAATAAAAACCTAACAAAGTGCTCACTGAGTGTAGATTGCTGTAAAATTCCATGTGCCTTTTGGGTACCGCCCCAGAGACGAGCATTTGTACCCTTTTCAGGCACTTTTCCTGCCTTTATATCGGAGAGGGGGCGGCATTCGCAAACAGTAGCGTTGCCCACATTGTGTGCAGCCTGGCCAGAGCTCAGTGGACAGGTGTGACAGCCACAGCCACAGCCACAGCCACAATAACATGCAGATCTAATTGGTCCAGGGGATGATTGTCTAACAGCAGGGCCAGACCACTGCGGCAAAGTGCTCTTTAGAAAAAAGAAACACCCCTCTCAGTGGATCTTGACACGCTGCCCTGGCAGACTGGCTAAGAGAACACAAGAGGCTTTTTGTTATGAGCAGAAAGCCGAGAATAAACAGAGCAGGACAATGCAGAAAGCGGGGGAAAAACATAATGTTTGAGGGCCTGTTGTAGAATCAAATGACCTTCAGTTTTTCTGTGTTAGGTCATTGACACCAATTGTTAGTCCACGTGAACTGAGTTACATCTCTGAGAAAGCTGTTGGGGGTGGGGGAGGGAGACAAGTATTGAATTTCAAGTCGGCAGTTGTACTATTTTAAGTTCAGTTACCGTGTTTTTTTTTAAACACGAAATATTGATCGGAGCTGACTGACATGTTCGTTTGAAGAACAGCGTGTGCTGCCCAATGTAACTCCCATTTACCAGAATCCAAAACCGTTTCATCCAACAGGGGGGTGTGGCTGCATGCACACGCACGGACCTGCACAGGCATGCACACTCATGCAAATAAAAAAAAGGGGGGGAAAACCCACTTTTGTCTTTCAGACATCGCACTGGTTCAATGTGCAGAAACGAGACACAATCGCACGTGGGCTTCTGCACACCTTTTCGTGGAATACTGACAATTCCCATACAGTTGCATTCCAGACATGATTTCAGAAAACGTGAAACAGAAACCCCCACATTATTACTGAAATTCTTTTGTTGTACTTAAGATCGCGTCGTTCCTAATTTACAATTACATAACAGTATGGGACTCCACAGATGCTGCAGCGGGCGTGGCACTGAACTATATAGGCTACATTTATTCACTTGTCTATCAGATGAGCTCAAACTTCACGCCCGTGGGCGCGTGCATAGCCCGCCGTAAGCACATTGTCTGCGTTTTTATGGACCGAGGTGTCGACCGCACGAGCACGCTTCAAACGTAATGAATGTGGAGGATGCGAATGTCGCTGACAGGGGTTATGACAACAAGCTCCGTATCCCAAACCACCCGCGCACTTTGTGTAATTAGCCAATGCATATTCAGCCCGTGCGGCCAGACTTCGCCCCAAAATAGACGCACGCGAATTGTCATCCGAGACAAAAGTGTTCCCCCGTCTTCTACCTTAGACACACACGCAAATGCAATGTCAACTAATAATACAACAAAAGAATGCATCCCAGTAATAGTAATTTTATAGCAAGTGCATTGCCTGCCTTGTTCAGCTCAATCACATCTAAAAATATAAAGCTCAGACAATAGAAGATGATACAATGTTCAGTGGCATAATAATTCTCACTCAAAGCGTGGTCACCACGATAGTGACGTTTTAGCCAGCTAATAATAAGCAGATATAGGCTAATTTTATTCAAAGGGACGCGACCTAGATACCCATGGAAACTTCAAAACACGTATTGTCGCATGCTGCATTGCAAAATAAAAATCTAAAATCTACTTAAATGTGACAGCATAATAGACTCGAATTCTCAGAAAATCCCCCCAAAAAAGAAGCGCATGTGCTTCTCGCATCCAGTCTTTTCATAAGAACGGAACAACTTACCGAATCACCTTTTAATGGAAAGCGTGGTGCACTGTACTTTTTCGTTACTGCTCCGCAGGGTTGTACAGTACAACCTTATGGACTGGTAAGCGTTCCCGTCGGGGATGAAAGCAGTTGCGTGGACGGCGTTAGTGCAAGAACAGCTGATGTCACAAGCTTCGCACAAAACTTCCCGGGGAGCGTGCGAACGCAAGGCACGGATTGTTCAGAACGCTTTTTAACTGGTGTAGTGTCTCTCCTCGGCTCTAGTCTTCCGAGTCTCCCACGTGTGAGCCTATCCGAGCATTGTTTCAAGTTATTTACCCGCTTGACGTCGACCAGACAAATTTACGTTTCACAAAGAAGCAAAACAGTTCAGGTAGTGTACGGTTTCTACGTTCGAGTCTAATGAGTCGACTAAAGAAACATGTGACAACCGTTTGAGCAAGCCAGAGAGAGAGGAGGAGGAGGAGGAGGAGGAGGGAGCGGAGACTCGAATGGATTCAACTCCATTCACACAATAAACAGTTGGGAGGAAAAATACTACGCCGTGATATTAATGCCACAAATCAACCGAGCAGAAAATTAATTTGCGCGCACGAATCCCAGACGTGAGCAGGTTGAAAACTTTCATTTTGCGCCCGTATCCCCCGTTATTTCGCAAGAATGTATTTATTCAGTGCACACTCGGAACTGTCCACGAAGCTCATTTTGCCTCGGCAGGCGCTGACATACGCACTATCCCGCACACTGCGATTTTGACGCCTGAGAATGAAGCATCACATCTCACCTTGTGTTCGTCCACGCACTCGGGTGTGAGACAGCGATGTCGGGAGATGAATGTGCAAATGCTCTTTCGTGGCAACAGCGCGTGTTGTGTCACGAAAGGCATTGTGCGCGTGTTATAAAGAGCGCAAGTATCGTCTACCTTTGTTAACTTCTGCGATGTGCTGCAGTAGCACGTGCAGATTATTAAAGGGGACGTCTCTCAGACAGACAGTAGTCAGTCGCGCGCGGCACCTGCAATGAGCGTCTGCACCCTCATAACTGCGTGCTATCCAAAATATATTTGGGTAAAATAATGGGATTGTGGTTCATATAACAGCGCACCCTCTGAAATAAATGTTTCCGTCTCGCTAAAGTAATCCAAATTTTTCCCAACCGCACGTGCCTTTGTTCTCATGTGCAGCCGCCTATGCCCAATCGGAACCGTCTACTTTTTAGATGCGCTAGCTTCCGCGCAAGTGGCCAACCTCCAATATAGCACACATTGTTCCTGAAATTATTCGCAGTGTTTTAGTTTTTCTCCCTTTTTTGTTTGTTTAAATACATTTTTTTAAAAGAGAGCATCCCACAGCAACTCGTTGCACAACCGTTTTTACAGTCAGAGGAAGAGGAAGAGCGTAGTCTTAATTCCTTCCTCATTCCCGGGCAAAATTCGATATGCACTTTATATACTTTATATAATGAAACAACCGGATCGATTCATAAGAAGTGCTTACCGAGACACACATGATAGGAATATATTGATCCCCTAATAAGGTTTCATATGTTTGCCTGTGTTGCGTTGTATTAATAATATATGATGGTGCCCGTTTTCCGCAGAATATTCAGTGCACTGTGCTAATTGATGCTCTCGATGACTTCATAAGGAATCGGGTTACCCCACGGTCTGTTTTCTGTGTCCTTCGTGCTGCGGCGCATGTGAAAACGGTAAAGGTCATTCATTCAGGTGTCAAATTCCTCTGACGAGGAGAGGGGAACCTACTGCTTATATACGCTCAGTGAGCACTTTATTAGGTACTTTTTATATTGGTCTTCTGCTGCTGTAGCCTGTCCACTTGCAGGTTTGACGCGTTGTGTGTTCAGAGATGTTTTTCTGTATACCACAGTGGTAATTCTCTGAAAACTCTAGAGACGAGTGTGTGTGTGCAAATTCCAGGAGATCAGCAGTTTCTGCAATGTTCAAACCACCCTGTCTGCCACCCACAACCATTCCACGGTCAAAGTCGCTACGATCACATTTCCTCCCCATTCTGACATTTGGCCCGATAAACAGCCGAACCTCTTGACCACGTCTGCAGGCTTCCATGCATTTAGTTGCTGCCACATGATTGGCTGAAGAAATATTTGCATTAACAAGCCGGCGTACAGGCCTAACTCACACAG